>NW_027397080.1:35058753-35285344 GCF_003265705.2 Callorhinus ursinus
CCCCCCCGCCCCCCTCCCCTCCCCTGTCTTCCCCTCCCATCTCCTCTCCTTCCCTCCAGTCTTCCCTCCCCTCCCTCCCCTCCCTCTCCTCCCTCCCCTCCCCATCTTCCCCTCCCTCCCCTCCCCTCCCCTCCCCTCCCCTCCCTTCCACCTGCCATCTCCTCCTGTGGCTCCCATCTTTCGAACCACCCCCTGCACTCTTGCCCTCAGCGTAGCCTCCAGCCCGCGGCCGCACCTGGAGCATGCTCGTGCTCGTGCTTCTTGAGGTGCCGGTCCAGGTTGGTCTGCTGCCCGAAGCAGCGGTTGCACAGGTGGCATCTGAAGGGCTTCTCCTTGTTGTGGATGTTCCGTACATGCCGCTGGAGGTTGGAGGAGATGCTGAAGGAGCGGTCGCAGTACTTACACCTGCAAGACACACGTGTCTCAGAGGAGCCTGGACCCTGCCCCATGCACGGCCTCAGCCCCACCCCTGGCCTGGCGGAGACCCCGGTGCACCCCGTTCCCTGGGGCGCTGTTGCAGGCGGGCAGGCTGTGCCTCAAAGCCCTGCGGCCCGAGGAAGAGGCCGTCCTCTGCCTACTGACACGAGGGAGGCGGGCGGAGTTGGGATGTGCCACCGGCTGCTGCAGGGGACCCTCTGGGCCCACGCCCCTGGGCATGCAGCGCCGGAGACCCTCCAGAGTCTCCCGCCTCTGCGTCAGGGTCCCGCTTGGAGGCCCTGCCCCAGGGCGCATGCTCCCAGCGGCCTCAAGGGGGCGGCCGTGCACCATGGAAAGACCCTCCTGCGGTTTCCCCGAAGAAGGAGACCCGCTCCCTGGCCGAGAGACCCCCACCCTGCATGCAGGCAGCTGGCCTGGACCTGGCCGCCTTTTAGTGGGTCCTCAGGCCTCAGCTTGCCAATTCATGAATGGGGGGCTCGGGGGCTGCCCTAGGCCCTCTTCAGCATCTGTAACTTCCCGGAAGGGAGGTGGGGGCTCCCTGGTCTCGCTGCCTGTCAGGACACCGCTGTTCTAGGGACCACACATGACCACAGCCTTCAGGTGAGGGCACTGCCAGCCCCACGCGATCCCTTGATTTCTATGCTCCTGTGCAGAAGGTGACCGCCAGCCCAGCCGTGCGCTTGGGAAAATCCAACAAGAAGCTCCTTCCTCCAGACGCTTCAGTTGTGTCCACCTTAACATCTGTGACGGGAGCGGTGCCCCGTTGGGTGTGGGGTCTTGTGGGGGTGCAGCCTTCTCGACCCTGCTCACAGCCCCGAGGGCAGGAAAGGGAGGGTTATCCTCCCAGTTTAGGGAAATACCCACAACCAAGTAGCCAGAAGTGGAGAGCGCGCGCGAGCCTGGAGCTGGAGAGACGGGTGGCCCAGGGAGCCGCCTGCACAAGTCTGCAGACCCCCGTGCAACCTTGCCGGGCGCTGGTCCCTCCTGGTGGCAGAAGTCCAAGCCCAGGCCATATGGCTTCCTGGAGTGGCTCCTGCGGCTCTGCGCCGGGCCTCAGCTGTGTCCAGGAGCACACACGTGTGTGCTGATGAGCACACGGGCGCACACGTGTTGTGTGTGTGCGTCTGGGCTCCAGCACTCCTCGGGGCTGCTTCACTGGGCGTTAGAGGCACACGAGCCCAGGAAACACCGTCCATGTCCTCATTTATTTTCCATGTTTGGAAGCAAACCGCTCCTGCAACGGGACAGGGGGCAGGCAGGCAGAGTCCTGGCCTGCTGAGTCTCCCTCAGGAGCCGGTCTACACAGCAGGTCCCTGCAGGGCGCACGCATGGGGGTGCATGCTCTTCCAGAGGGGTGCAGCTTGGAAGGTGTCAGGGACCTGTCCTGAGTCTGGCGGCTGGGCATTCCCGCAGGAGGGCCCCCACCCACCCTGATTGCTCCAGCACAGAATACGGGCACTGGGTCTGGAGCTGCGCTTGAGGAGGGTACGGGGCTGGGCCAGCAGGGCTGTGTGAGGCGGGCCTTCGCTCGCTGCCCTGTGACACCTGCACAGGCAGTCTGGACGGTCACAGTGCACCCTGGGGGCCCCCGAAGCAGGAAGCACTAGGCTCCCACCAGCCTCTGAGCCTCCGGGGCTGTTAGTGCTGTGCCAGGAGCCGAGGTTTCTCTGCCCCGAGGGGCAGCTTTGTGAACCTGTCCGGGGAAGCCCGCATCCTGCCTCATTCCCCCCGGGGGCCTGATGATGGGTCCACAGAAAACAGGGAGGGCCCCCGTTACAGGGGCCCCCGGGTCTCCCACGGTATGTTTCTAGAGCTTTTCTCATTCAGTTTCCGGAGCTTCTTGGCTGAGGCCTTGCTGACTCTGGCTTCCTCCACGGTTGGTGGGAGAAGAGCCGTCTGAGATCTTTTTCTGAACGGCTTGGGCCACCATCCCTGGCCTCCTCCTGAGCAACACTCCGCCTTCTCTGCCGGTGGGCCTGGGTGCACCTGTGCTCGGCCCCGCTCCTCGTTGGGCCGGCTAAGCTGCTTCCAGGCCCCTGGAGCCTGGCGCTTTGGTCACGGCCTCTCTTCCCACGTCTCCTGATGTTCACAGGCCCCAATGAGGACCTGCTGTCCTAGAAGCCTATACAGGTGCCCTTGGCTGTTTCGTCTTGGCATGCTCGGGGACAGAGGCTTGAGCCCTCCACACTGCGGGGTCAGCTGTGCTTGGGTACCCGGGGACCTGGTGCTCCCTCACAATGGTCCAGAAAGGAAGGTTTTATGTCCCAGGACGCACCGTCTCATTCCGTCACAGACAAATCCTTGCCCCCCACGGTGCCAGGCTCCCAGACAACCGTACTGCTCCTCACAGCAATCGCTTAGGAAGGGCCCAGTGCAAGGCCAAGCTGGTCTGGGCGCTCGCCCCCTGACCCAGACAACGGGCCTCCCCGGGGCCTGTCCACACGTGGGCTTACACACACCCGCACACAGGATCCCTTGCCGTCTTTCCTTGGAAAGTCAGGGACCTTTTGACGGGCTCCACCTAACACTGCCGCACAGACTCTGAGCGGTGGGAGTTCTGAGTAAAAGACGGGGTTGGAGAGGATTGTTTTTTGTGACCAGAAATGGAGTTCTCTTTCCAACGTCCATGGGGCTGGAGAGGGGGTAAGGGGGAGCTGCACGTTCGACTTGCTCACAGAGAGACCTGAGTGTGGCCCTCTCTTGGTTTTAATCTGGATAAAAGGCCCAGACCGAGAAGCCCATTTGAGATTTAGGGGAGCAGTGAGCCCTGGGCTTTGGGGGGGCGGAGTTCTCAGAGCAGTTGGGATTGGCATTGTAACTACACTGACAAGTGGCTAGTGAAATTTATGGCCTCGCTGTGTAAAATGGTGCAGCGTTGCACTCTCTGTGGCAAGGAATGACCGGCCGGCCCCGGCAGCGTGCAGCCGAGGGCCTTGAGAGGACCTTGCAGTGACTGCCCCCCCACCCCGGAAGCCAGCCAGGGGGAGGCCCAGCACGGGGTGGGGGAGGGCGCAGTGTCCTCCCTGGGACCCAGCCGGGCCACACCAGCTGTCCCAGGGAGAAATGCTCCTGGTAACTGTCAATGCAGGGGAAGGGAAGGCAGGGGGAGAGTTTTGAAATCCAGCCCTGAAAAACAGAACCAGAAAAGCAAGGGGACAGGTTTGGGCCACCTGAGGCAGTGGGAACAGGGCCTTGCTCACGGGGCGGGGAAAGTAAGAGGCAGATGGAGAGTGGTGTGTCCCCAAAGCCAGAACCTCACATCCCGCCAGGAGCATGCAGGCCAGCCCGCGAAGCACACGCCCAGAGTGTGACCACGGCCCTGCCGGGCAGCGTCCCAAGGGACTCCGGGCATGGCGGCCAGGAAGGAGGCAAGAAGCAGCCCCTTCATTCCTGAGTCCAGCTTTCTGTCTGTCCAGCCCCAGTTGTAACGAGCCCTACCGGCCACAGCTTTAGGGAATGAGAGTGTGTTTAACTGCACCTTGTCTCCCAACCTGAGGCCAAGCTCTCTAAGCCTGGAGAAGCCATTAGCTGAGGACACCAGGCCCGGCAGGAGGGTTGACCTTCCCTCCAGGAAACACACCGTCAGTCACACGAAAGGGTCTTTCTTTCCTGGAGTCAGGGCTTTGGAACCCATTCTGAGCGACTCTAGGTAATCTCAGGCAGAGACAGAAAAGGAAGAGTGTCACGCGCTGTCTAGTCTGTCTGTCACTCTGCAGCCCAGGACAAGTCTAGTCTGTCTGTCACTCTGCAGCCCAGGACAAGCCTGGCCTCCTCCGGCTCTCGAGGGGCCTCAGGCGCACACGCAGCACGGCACACGTGGGGCCGGCCCGGAGCCGAGCTCAGCTCACGGGGGCAGGCAGCGGGCATGTTGAATCGGCCTCACGGGGGTGGGGGTCCTTCTCTCTTGGTGGGGCCTGTCCCCTGGATGGTAGGTTTCTGTGGATGGACGGACGGATGGACGGACTTTCCTCTTCCAATTTAAATTCTTCCAGTGACCCAAGTGAGCCCAGACACCCCCTCCCCGTGATGGCAAAAGGAGTCACACGCGCCACACTCCCCATCTCAGGGCTGCCTTGAGCCAGATGAAGTCAGGATTTGCAACGCAAACTTTCAAAGCAATTATTGTTACACAAGTCGAAACTCACAGATCGGAGAGAGCAAAAGAAATCAATGGTAATTAAATTCCTCTATAAACACAGCCCGACCCTCTGGGGGCTCCTATGAGCAACACTGTCCAGAAGGCGGCTCTCATTTCAGGGAGGAGGCCAGACCAAGTCATTCCTTCCTTTGTGAGCCTTTGTGGAATCGTAAGCCCCTTTTGGGGTGCGGAGGGCGGGGGGCCTGCGTGTCGGGGACGGGCGGGGGGTACCCAGCTCAGTGGATGTGCTGTCGCTCATCCGCCCAGGACACGGCCCAGTGGCGGTGGGGAATGCCTGTTACACCTCAGGGTGGGGCACAGGGACCACAACTCCGGTGGGCACCCCACGTGGCTGCCCTTCCCAGGGACGGGGACGCCCACCGAGTCTCTGGAGCCACCGGGGGCCTCCGAGCTCTGTATGGCCAGAGTGTAGGAATCTCGTGCTGCCAACTTAAAGCCATGCCAAGCTCCTTATTCCCAGCGGCTGCCGTTCACCAGACACACCCCGGAATGAGGTCTTGGCGTCTAAACCAGCGTTTTCCCTGATTTGCCTCGTGGTCACCACCACCTGGGTCGCTCATTAAAAATGCCAACTCTCAGGCCCTCCTTGGGCGGGGTCCCCAGCCCTTCTCCTGCCCAACAAAGGCCCCAGGGACCAAGGAGCAGAATCTGCTTCTCCCGGGGGCAGAACCGTCTGCTGGAGCAGCCGTGGACGCTGACTCGCGGGGTCTAAGCCTCTGACTCTGCATCTTTGAAACGGGGACGACCCCCCACTTGTGAACAGGAAAGGTGATGGCTCCCACACGGACTTGCTGAGTGGCTGCATCTCTGCAGGCAGAAGCCCAGGACTGAGGGCCGGGAGGGGAGCAGACACATGGCTTCCATCCAGGGCTGGCAAGCGAATCCCTCAGGATAACCCCAAGCCCAGGCTGGGACCCGAATTTGCACGGAACTCCTTTTCCACTGCCCGCCCTGCCTCAGGCACCCACTCTGGCACACCAGCCACTATCTGGGAATTAAGCTGGGAGGGGGTGGAGTGAGGCTTCTCCAACAGACCCTCGGGGCCCTGACTTTGGCCATTGCTCCTGTCAACGCCCTTCCCCAGGCAAGAGCGGCAGGGGGGCGAGCGGCACCCAGGCACCCCACTCGGAGTGGGCAAGAATCTTCAGGAAGCCCACTTGGGCACCTCCTGCCGAATCTTTATAACCCCCAGGGCCCAGGATGGCTGTGGGGTCAGGAGGGGGTTCCAGGGAGCCACCTGACACAAGGATGCTGGCTCCCACCCCCACCCTTCCCGTCTTACCAGAAGCCTCCCCCCACAAATGGGGCGGGCTCCTACCTGTATGGCTGCTCCCCGGTGTGCGTCCTCAGGTGTCTCGTGAGGTTTGCTGATCGGGGGAAGATCTTGCCACAGTACCTGGGGTGGAGGGGCAGGGGGACCGTGAGGCAGTCGCCCCACCATAAGCTCAGGTGCCCACACGCTTTCCTGGCATGGTTCCTCCAACTTGGGGTCTAGGCCCGAGGCCCCACACCTGGGGGGCAGGTGGGCTCGGCTGACTGTGGCCTGCTCGGGCTGTGCCCTTCCCTGAGCAGCCTGAGGGTGGCCGAGCTGGCTTGCACCGGCTAGGACATGCTCACGCGCCTGGGGACGGACGCGACCCGTGTTTCAACACGGGGCTTTCCACCTGACTCCGAGGGTCTCGGTTAAATGCCGACCAGCCCCCCTTGGCTTTGGGACCTCCGGGTTCTGACCGGCTAGGCTAAGGCTGCGTTTCCTCGTGCTCATGGAAACACAGCCTGCTGGGGCGGGGGATGTCCAGCCCCCCCCACCACACACACACACAGGGGCAGCGAATGACCACCATCCGTGAACGGACCATTGACTGCCTCTATGCCGTGCTGTGGCTAGACGGTTTGTCCAGGAAGCCCAGGCTCACAGCCTCAGCGTGGCACCTGTGGCCACCTGGCCAGGACCACCCCCCAGCAGGTCCACCTCACCTGCAGGTGTAGCGCTCCTTGCCCTTCCTGAGGATGGGGTCCGAGAGCGTGGGGGGCGGGGACCGGAAGTTGAAGGGGTGGTGGGGGAGGGGCTGCAGGGAGCTGCCCGAGTCTGCCTTCATGGCCGCGAAGCTCTCCAGCTTGTCCGTCATGGTCTCGATGGCTGACATCTGCCGGCAGGACAGTGGGAGAGACAGTGGGCTCCCCTGAGGAGGCTGGCCTCACCCCCCCCTGGGCACCCGAGGGTCCCCCGGGACCGGGTATGTCCCCCGCTGGGCCAGGAGCAGAAGCTCGTGCAGGCCTCAGGCTGTGGGTGCAACCAGCCGTCTCCCGGCTTCTAGGCCACCCGGTGGATACTCTCACTTTCTGCGGCCGGCCCTGTACCCGTCCCTCCCCGGAAGCCCCGTGTCAGCCCAGGGCCCAGGCTTGGGGAGCCGGAGCCAACCTTCGCCAGCCTGCGTCTCTGCCTGTCGGGGGGCAGGTGGGGTGGGAGGCAGGCTCCGGCCGCAGGTGACACGTCCCCTGATCTGGAAACCCCCAGCACCGCCCTACTGGCTTGAGCCCGGCCAGCACCCTTGGAGGGCTGGCTCCATTTAAAGACAGAATCACATCCTGCTCTTCTCCTCTGTCTGTCTGTCTGTCTGTCTCCCGCTCTCGAAATAAGACAGCTCCCTGCCTCCCGGTTAAAAGCGGCCACGGGTCTGGGCAGTGCTGTCTGGTGGCACCGGGTCATGATTGCAGGCAAAGTTCTCTGGGAGTCCAACAGCCTGGCGCCAGATGCTGCTGACGGAACCTCCAGAGGATGAAACCACGTGACGCAGCCCGGGACACGGTGACATGGACTGGAGGACCCACCTCTCCAGGACTTGGAGGTGCCAGGTGCTTGCCTGGGGAGGATTCGAGGGGGTGGCACTGGCCATTTCCACCCGGTGGGCAGAGTTGTGGTCGGAGCCCCAGACGGCGCCTGCCCCGAGGGCTTGGGTTGGGGGACAACACAGGGCAGGGGGGTGCTGTTCGGCTCTCCATCCCCCCGGGGAAGCCTGTGCCGTCCTCAGAAGCACGACGCTGCCCGCGTGCGCTGCCCGCCCTGTCCCGCCGACGGGCAAATGGGAGCTGCCTCGCCCCTCGGCTGCGGCCCCTTCACGGCCGGGATGCGGGGGACCCAGGTGCGAAGACTGCTGTCCGCCTGGCTCTGCGTCTCAGTTTTAGCCGCAGCCTTGAAAGTTTCTGGAACTCTCCACACAGAGACTCCCTGGAGCTCCAGAGGTGGTGAGGGGCCGAGGCCCACCCTGCACCCCAGGGCTGCGCACACGCGTGTCAGGCCTCCCAAACCAGAGGCCCGGGCAGAGTCCCGCCTGGCACCTGACCACCGCAGGCTGATGTCCGAGTGACCCCGTACTTCGTAGAGGCCATCAGTCATCGCGCCTGAGTGGTGGCCTGACCTCAGACCACTTCGTTAGGTGACTTCCTAGTCCCCCTCCCCTGCCCCTCCCCCTGCTCTGGCCCATGGGCAGGCCTGGGGGTGGCAGGGCTCAAGGTGGGGTAGCAGGCAGGAGGGACAATGGGCCGCGGGCCCCCTGCCAGGCCTCCTCTCCTCAGGCCTGGGTGGGTCTCCCCGAGGCCGGTCTGCAGGTCCGGCCTGCCCGCCTGCTCCGCCTGATCAGATATTCCCGGCTGAGCTCCCGCACAAACACAAACACAGGATGCGCCTGGCGGGCTTGTCAGCTTTTTCCAGCCCAACCCGAGGAAAATCGGGGGAAGTTATTAAGCTAAGCTCATGGCCCCAGCGAAACAATGGGAGGCGCTAAGTTTAGCTGTGAACCCAGGCAGGGGGCAGGTTTCACAAACTGGGGGTGTGTGTCCAAGGTGGGAAACACCGAGAAACAGAACAATGCCCCGGTCTGGAGTCTGGTTCAGGCCATCCCACAGTTCAGCTCCCAGGACCCCCCCAGTGGGGTGGGGGGAGGCTGTGGCTCAGGGGAGGAGGCGGGGCCCCAAGGAGGGAGCACAGGTGAGCCCTCGGGCAGGAGTTGGGGAGCCTCTGCCCAGCTCTGCTGCTCATCCCTGCGTCTGCGACATCTCTGTGCCTACGCCTTGGGGGGACAAGGCCGGGCAGTGGACGGGGTGCCTGCAGGCAGGGTTTGTGGCCACTGCCCAGACTTGGGGGCTCTCTTCCCCAGACCCCCAACCTTAGTCTTGGTGGACAGCCCTGATCCCCCACCCCTGCAGCCGTGGGGGAGGAGGCTCCTCCTGCCCACCACCTCCTGGGACCCTCTGTCCTTGGGGCCAGTCCGACTGCTTCTGTCTTGTTCCCCATCCCCCATGCCCCCCATGCCCCGTGCTCAGACCCCCGCCTCCTGGTCGTACGTAGGTGTCCCGCTCACACCCATGCCTCCCGCGTCTGGCCCCTACATTCCAAATTCTTGGACTCCCTGCATCCAAGCTTTTGCCCACTGCTTTGTTCATGCTCACTGCCCCTCCGAGAGCCCGAGCCGTGGGTCGGTGAGTGCTCCCATGGTCTGGGGCCTTTGGCCACCTCCGAGGGACCCATGGGGCTGCCCCACAGAGCACTAGCCTCCTTCCTCACACGTCCTGGCCCTTCTCACCCTCTTTGGCCTCTCAGTGACCCACAGGGGCTACAGGGAGAGAAGCCCCCCGGGCATGTGACGGGCAGGGAAGCTGAGGCCCTCCTGGATGTACGCTCAGGGCCTGCCCCCTGCACAGACCTGCCCGCCTGGGCAGCCCGGCTGGAGGGTCCCGGAATGGGGGTCCCAAGGCATGCCCTCCCAGGTGGCTTGGCCCCCCCATGGGTCTTACCTGGGGGTGGAAGAGCAGTGGAGACGGCCGCAGGTACTTCTCCTTCAGGACTCCCACGGGGTCCGTCACCTTCCGCTTCTCTACCCTGCTGGACAACAACACAGAGGGTTACGTACCTCACCGCGCCGCCCGGGGCTGCGCAGGGACCGTACCCACCTGTGCCCCCAGTCACGAGGCAGGGGCCCCTGCTTCTGGCCCCCGATTACTGTCTCACCTGACAGTGGGGGGGTGTCGTGATGGAGCGCGCCTGCGCACCTCCACGGCCCCTGCCACCTGCCTGAATGCTTGCTCCACGTCCTCTGGGGGCTCCCCAGACTCCCCCAACCACCCCAGCCGTCACCCCGGGGGTCTCCGGGGCCTCCCCATGGCTGCCAGGTAGGGTCTACCTAAACACTAGAGATGGCTGCTGGAGAGGACAATTCTAGAATATTTTCCAGAGGCTGCTGACAACTCTGTTCCTCACAGAGCGAGTGGAGAAAGTGGCCGGGGCGGGTCCTGAGATCCCTCCGCACCCTGTCTCCCAGCAACGCCCAGCCTCAGTCTCCTCGTGGCGGCAGAGATTCCCAAAGCGCTGTCTGGGGCAACCCGCCGCTTCTCCGCCCGCAGACGTGGCCCCTCTGAGCACACCCCGCACCAGCTGCTCCCGTTTGGTCCACGTGAGGGCCCCACTAACGCACAGCTGCCCACCAGGGCCTGGCAGGGACAGCGACCAGGGCAGGACGGGGGCGGGGGGGGGAGGTACGGCGCAAGGAGAGGAGGGTGAGCTGTGGGAAGACAGGGAGCATCCCCTCGGGACCTGGGAACCCCACCGGACCCCCAGCCTGGCCCAGGAGGGGGAGGGGGCGACGGGGCCCCTCCTGGAGAGGCAGTGTTAATTGCCTGGGGAGTTGGCTTGGAGGGCATCTTGCTCTGAAGGGCCTTCCCAGCGCCCCGTTCAAAGCTGGGCTGTATGGGACTCGGCCTTTCAGCAAGATGAGCCTATAGCCGGGGGAGCCCCACGGGAGGGGCATGTGGGTCTGTGTCAGCTTGGCCCCTGAGCAACCAAGGCCAGCGGACCCCAGCGGACCACTGGTGGGCATGTGTGCAGGGTGGCCAGCCCGGCGGTGTTAGGGTTCCTTGCACCCGGGGGATGGAGGATGGGGGGTTATGCGTGTGAAGGGGGAACAGGATCCAGGGGCTGGCCTGTGGGGACGGTGTGAGGTTTTCCTGGAGTCCCCCAGGAGCGGAGGAGGCCCTGACCCCTAGCCCTAGGGCCCAGCCTGTTTTCGAGCAGTTGTGGTCACTCACAGCTTTGCTTGGGGAGGGGCCTTGTTCATCTGGACGGGCTTGGGGGTGCAGGGAGACGGTGCACTCGAACATCTTGCTGGTGTTTATGGGCCAAGTGGGGGCCCAGGCAGCCCCTCCCTCAGCCCATGGACCCTAGATCCAGTGGCCAGAGCCGGGGACACACTGGGTCTCAGAAGACCCCTGAGCGGACGTGCCCTTTTTGGCCTCACCCTCTGTTCTTCCAGCTTCCAGAAAAAGGCTCATGGCTCTGAAGCAAGTGAGAGGGGGCAGAGGGGCAGAGTGAGGGCCTGGGGAGAGGGCGGGGAGGTCAGGGACAGAGCGGCAGGAAGTGAACTGAGAGCCTGCTGATTCCAGCTCTGCAGCCTGAGCGGAAGTCCCGCGTCTCGGGCTCCAGTCACTGTCCCGTTGTCTGCACAAGGGCTGTGCGTCCCGTGGGGCACTCTGGGCCTCACCTGGGGCTCTGGAGAGTCTCATTTAATGGTCAGGCACGCCCTAGGCCTTTTGACGGCCATGTTTGCCCCAGAAAGCTAAGGAGCGCCTTTGGCAGGTGAGTCACGGCTCCTCCTCGAACCTCTGCTCAACTCCCTCAAACCGTCTATGGATGGCGTGTTCTGAAAGAAACACCTAGAGGGGCATGTTCCCTGTCTCCCCTGATCATGACATCAGGCCCTGGAGGGAAACAGGACGGGCTGCAGACACAGGCGGCCAGGGCCACAGGGGCTGGGCGCAGAGGGTAGGACCCGCAAACGGCCTGGCCTCCCCCCCCCGGGCTGCTGTCTTGCTGGTATCATTCTGTCCCACGTGCACCATCAGTGGGCCTGGGCTCCTCACCCGCACACCCGCCACCAGGCTGCAGCTGGCACCTTGCGGAACGCAGGCCGCATGCTCCCGTGCTCCCTGGACACTGGGTGCACACGCACGTGTGTCTGCACGCGGGCTTCTGTTCCACATGGGCACGGCCTGAGCCCTGCAGCCGTGCCCCGGGCATGGCCCCTGCACCTCCAGGCCTCCCATCCAGCACCCGCAGGATGCATGTGAGGGGGACACTCCCACCGAATAAACCCACCCGATTCAAAGCCCAGAGACTGGGGAGGGGGATTAAATTGCTCCCCCCTCTCGGGAGGGCTATCAGAGGGGTGGGTGCTGATTGTTTGCAAACCCTCTGGAGCTTCCTCCTCCTCCTTCCCCCAACCGTCCCCCCCAGACCAGCGGCTCCTTCTCTGCTCTCCCCTGGGCCACCAGAACCCCCCCCCACTGTGGCTCCAGGGGCAGGTGGGGGCCACCAGGGCAGCCTCGGGGAAGTGCAGGTGCTGGGACCAGGGGACAGTTTTGCAGCAGGAGGCAGAGTTGGTCCAGAGAAGACAGCTGGCGACATCGGGGGGCCTGCGTGGGGTCTGAGGGGAGGCTGGGGGTCCCAGTGGCTGTCAGTCCCGCTGCCCAGCCAGGTCGAGGCCCCTTTGGGAGAGCAGGTGAAGGTGGGGCGTGTTAATACCTGTAAATGGGGTCCATGAAGAAGGGTGAAGGCTTGGCGTAGTGCAGGGCCGGCTGCTGGGGCAGCTGCGCCGGGCACGCCTTGGGCAGCCCCTCCCCGGCCCCCAGCTTGCGCTCCCCGTAGATGTGGTTCTTGCGGGGCTCCCGCCCCCCTCCGTTCTGGCTGGCTCGGACGCGACTGCCGATGCTCAGGTCCAGCGGCTGCTCCTCTCCGGACACCGGGGCCGGGGGCGCCTTGGGCACGGGCAGCACGGGCTTGGCCTCTTTTGGTTTGGTGGTGAGGTCGAAGGGGGACTCGGCGCTGGGGCCGCCCCCCTTGAGGGCGTCCCGGGGCGACCTTGGCTCGGCCTTGACCAGCAAGTTGTGGGCGAGGGAGCGGTCCGCGAAGGGGCAGAGGGCTGGGGGGAAGTTGGGCAGGAACTGGAAGGGGAAGACGGAGTGGTAGGGCAGCGAGCCCAGCTTCTTCTCCTGCATGCCCACGAGGCCGGGGCCGAAGTACTTCTCGGCGATGGAGGCGATGGCCTTGATGGAGTCGCCCGCGGCGCCTGGGGCCGTCAGCAGCTGCTCATCGGGCGGCGGGAAGAAGGCGTGCGGCGGGAAGAAGACCGGCACCTCGCCCGCGCCGTCCGGGGCCCCCGGGGGCGCCGCGCCGCCGCCCCCACACTCAGGCTTGCCCTCCGCCGCCTTGCTCTTGTCCCTGGCCTTGTCCCGGTCGCTGTCCGCGTCGCTGTCCAGGTCCGAGCCCGAGCCTGTGGTCGTGTCCAGGTCGGTCCCCGTTGTGGTGTTGACGTCCTCGAAGTCACTGCCGTCCGACATGTCGCTGCCCCTCGTCTTGAGCTTCTCAGTGTAGGAGTCCCCCAGGCGACGCTCGAACGTGTCCTCAGGCCCTGCGGCGGCTGTGGTGCCCTGGCCGCTGTTGCCCACGGCAGAGACGAGGGGCAGCGCCGGGTTCCCCAGGGGGCTGGGGAGCTTGGCGTCCTGGGTGTGGTTTAGGGGGCTCTTGAGCAGCGGTGTGGGAGGTAGCAAAGGTGGCCGGGGGTACAGGGACGGAGGGAAGAGACCGGGGAAGCCCGGAGCGAGCGCGGGGAAGGCGGGGGGCGCTGCCGAGAAGGGCAGGCTGCCCGGGTGCGGCCTGGACGGGAAGTACTCGCTGAAGCCCAGGCTGGCGTGGTTGAGGTTGGGGGCGGGCTTCGGCTTGTCCATCATGGGGCTGGGGGTCAAGGGCAGGCCCGGGGCGAAGATGCCGCCCGGCGTGTAATGGTTCTTGCCCTCACAGAAACGTCGGTGCTTGTTGAGGGAGGAGGTAGTGCTGAACATCTGCCCACAGTCCTTGCACTTGATCTGCGTGCGGCAGTCGGCGTGCATCCGCTTGTGCCGGCACAGGTTGGAGAACTGCGTGTAGGACTTGTGGCAGACCTCACCTAAAACATCAGCAGAAAGCAAACACAAACACAATATGAAATTACCAGGAAACCCTCTGGCCGTGGGGGCGGGGGGAGGCTGGGCCCCGCGATCCGGAGCCCTCTGTGCTTGTGCGTGTGAGCACACGGGTGTGTATGTGCATGCATACACGTCACACTGTGTGTGTGCGTGCCGGCATGCACATGTGTAAGCGTGCACACGTATGTGTCTGCATGCACGCTAGCACACGTGTACACGTACCTATGGGCACATGTGTAAGTGTGCACGTGTATGTGTCTACACGCATGCTTGCACACCTCTGTGTACACGTACCGCGGGCATATGTATGTATGTGTGCATGAATGTGCGTGCACGTGCATGTCATGTGTGTGCTGTGTCTGCATGTGTGCGTGTCCGCCCGTGTGCACACACATACGTGTGCGTGTGCGTGCGCATCCTACCCTGGGGCTGGCCTCCAGGGACCAGCAGATGGTGAGGACCACCTGTGCCTTGGCCTCCAGGGACCAGCAGATGGTGAGGACCACCTGTGCAGATGGTGAGGACCACCTGTGCCCCCCACTTGGACAGACCTCAGGTTTCTCAACTTCCCCATTGGAAGCTGGGGTACGTCTGCTCTTTGTGCCATTCTCCCCGGGAGTGTTTGTAACATGGGGGCCCAGGTCTTCTGAAATCACTCCCAGGGTGGACGAAGCCACAGCATGCAGCCAAGTGTGCACTTGCTCAGGCTCCCCCAGAGCTTCCCGCCACTCCCTGTCGCCCTCAGTGGAGCTGGCTCAACAGGAAAGGAGGAAACACCAACCGCCAGATCAACTCTCCTGCCTTCTGTCCTGGGAGAGGGGCCTCGGGGGCGACCGGCCCACTCGGGGGATTCTTAGGGAGTCTGGGCTTGGGGACACAGCTCCCGGTGGCATGCAGGGGTCACCGTCTGGGCCCGGCTTGAAGCTGGGGGTGGGAGGGAAGGCAGGCAGGGCCGTGTGGAGAGGGGCTGGCTCCATGTTTAAGGGAAATGAAGCCTCCCCGGATTAGGATGAAGAAGCAGAGCCAGGCTCAGGCTGATGGGCACTAGCCTCTGCCCTTGACAGGAGGGGGCGGTGCCAGCTGGAGCCCAACGCCAGGACCCAGGGGCCCTGGGGCTTTTCTTTCTTTCTTGTTTTTCTAACCAGAAAGGGAGGAACACACACACACACACACACACACACACACACACACACACACACACACACCTCTCGGCAGGACAATTTGCTTCCTAAATGCAGCCCGGTGGAAACAATGAATCTAGCCTGTTTCTTGTTCACCACAAATCCCGACTGCCTGGTGCCCCGCCATTCACACTGGCGCTCTGGCCCCACATTACCGAGTTCTTTCGGCACTGTATCTATTCATGTGAAGGGCCCTGCCTTCCCGTCATCCATACGGTGGGACGTTTCCAAGGCTAAGGGGAAAGAGCATGACCTCGATCTGATCATTTCTGCCCTCTTTGGGAAGTGGCTGATCCAGAGGTGCCGAGCCACGGAGCCGGTCGATAAATACACTCAGGTCACCCACCTGGCCTCGGGGGAGCCGGGCCCTACCTCAGCTTGAGCCTCGCTGGCCAAACACGTGACCCCTCGCAGCACCCCCAGCTCAGGTCCCCAGGGCCTAGTTTGCACCTGCTGCCAACCTAGCTTGGAAAATGGTCTTGACCAGGCCCCCCACCTGGGGCAGCTCCCAGAAGAGCCTCTGGGCCAGCGCCACGCCTGGTCGTGGGGAGCCTGGGACCCTCCATGCCCACCCCTCCGCTCACAGGATGGAGGGGTCTGGCAGAGATGCTGGGGTTACAGAGAGACCCCTGGGAGACGGAGGCCCCCAGAAAGGCAGTCCTGGGCCCAGAACATGAGCAGCCAGCTGGCTCAGAGCCAGCAAAGGGAGGTGGCTGCCCGCAGGGGCCGAGGAAGGCCTGGGCAGCCCAAGGCGGCCTGGACATGAGAGCAGCGCCTGGCAGAGGGTGCCCGCAGGCCCTGGTGGGATGCAGAGGGGCCCTGACTGCTCACAGCAGTTTCCTGTCCTTGTAGGGCAAGTGTGTGGATGTGCGCGCACACACACACACACTCTAGAGAAGGTCCTTTTGTGGCGAGTGCCCACCAGGAGACTGACCCCCTGTGTGCCTGGATACCACCCTCCCGCACACCCCGGCACACAGCCCAGCTCCCTGGTACATGAGGCACCGCTGGGAAAGACCTCTGCCTCGGCCGGGTGCTCAGCGAGGGAAGGGCTCCGGGGCTTGCAGCCGGGTTTTAGTGCAGATCCGAGTGTGCTGCGCGTGCCCCCAGGTGGCTGCTGTCTGGGTACACTGGAGACGGCGTCACCATGAGCCTGTACCCCTCCCAGCCACCCATCTTTCCTGCGAGGGGCGAGGATGTGTGCACCCTCCGCACTTGTTTGCAGAGCTGCTTTCCCGAGCCCAACACGGCCTTTTACCGTGGCCCAAAGCATGCTCGGCTGTGGCTTGCGGGACGTGCAGAATCACATTTCACTTCCTGAAATCTCTGCCACCCTATCTGAACGACATGTCCATGCAGGCCACCTGGCCATGTTTGGGGTTTTCTCTTTAGCTTCACCCTTTAGCCAAAAGCCGAGACACCCAGGTAAGCGTGCAGCACGGACAGGAGCTGGAGGGAGCACCCGGCAGGGCCGGGCTGCCCGGGCTCTGCTTGTCCACGCCAGGCGTCTGCGTGGGCCGTGGAAGCAGTGGGCTCAGACCCTGGCAGAGCGCGATGGTTCCTGGAACTTACATTACTAAATACGCTCCAGGGAGACTTCACCAAACTTTGTGTCTAGGTGCTCAGAAAGGTAGCGACTTTTGAACTTCCACACAATTTCCTGCTCCTAAGCTCACTTCAAAATTCCAAGCTCTATTTCATGCCCCACAGTGGGACCTCCTGGGACCCTCATGCACAGAAAGCAGGACATGCGTCTCTGGTCCCCGTCAAAGCCCCCCATCCCTGCCCCCACCCATCTCGCCGCTTCCTGACCCCTCCCAGAAGGAACAGGCCCTGCGGCACCAGTGCTCCCGTCTCTCTCTAGAACCTGCCAGTGACTGGGGGCAGGGCACGTGACCCATGGGACACTGGTGTCTGGGTCATCTCCAGCAGGGGACTGGAAGCTTGGGCTGGGGACAGGGGCAGGAGGAGGGCACAGTCCAGCCATGCAACAAAGGCCGGACCAGCCAGTCGGCATGTGGCCCCAAGGGTCAGGGGTCCTGCACCTGAACAGCACTCGCAAACTACCCCAAGCCCAGGCCCCAAGCGTCCAGTTACTCCTCCCACTGATGCCATGGGGTCCGAGGGGTTCCAGCCCCCCAGCCAGGCTCAGGGGCCACAATCCCACTCCACAGTGTGGCCATGAACACCTGGTCACTTAATGTCCATGAGCCTCAGTTTCCTTCTCTGTCAGGTGTAGACAGTGTGGTCCTTCCTTGGTTGGATTTTTGAAGAATGCTATGAGATAGTGTGTGTGGATGATGACTCTGCACAATCCATGTGAACAACCCTGCACAATCTCCCGTGAGATGATGACTCAGCACAATTCGTGTGATGAGTCAGCACGACCTCATGTGGATGATGATCCCACACGACCTCGTGTGGATGGTGACGCTGCGTGACCCGTGTGGATGACAAGTCTACATGACCTCGTGCGGATGGTCAGTCTACATGACCTTGTGTGGATGATGATCCCAAAGGATCTCATGTGGATAATGAGTCTGCACGACCTCGTGTGGATGATGAGTTTGCGTGACCTCATGTGGATAATGAGTCTGCAAGACCTCGTGTGGATGATGACCCCACACGACCTAGTGCGGGTGATGACCCTGCATGACCTTGTGTGGGTGATGACCCTGCATGACCTAGTGTGGATGATGACCCTGCACGACCTAGTGTGGGTGATGACCCCACCTGACCTCATGTGGATGATGACCCCGCACGACCTCGTGTGGATGATGAGTCTGCACGACCTCGTGTGGATGATGACCCTGCGAGACCTAGTGTGGGTGATGACCCTGCATGACTTCGTGTGGATGATGAGCCCATACAACCTCGTGAGGATGATGACCCCGCATGACCTCGTGTGGATGATGACAGTGCAAATCACATGAAATGATGACTTAGCGCAATCTTGTATGACTAAGTCAGCACACTGCTAGGTAGAGAAGAATCTTCTGTGGCTTCCAAACTCACTGAGAATAAGATTCATGCCCCTGCGCTGGCTCACATGGTCCCCAAAACCTGGCCCTGTGACCTCTCTCCAATCTTCTATTATTCCCCCTCACTTACTCCCTCAAACATGGTGGCCTTAAGGCCTCTCTGCTCCCAGTCCCCGTCCCGAGCACCCCCCTGTCCTGCAGGTACCCCCTTGGCTCACACCTGCCCTTCCTCCAGGTCTCTGCTAGAATGCCTCTCATTTGACAAGCCGTCCTGGCTCCCACTGTATTTACAGGGCCAGGACCCACCTGGGTCGACCTGAGCACTTGGAGAGCCTCCTAACCCTGCGCCACCACCTCTATGCTGATAGGCTGGTCCCATGTGTCGTTACTGCTCATACGGCTTAGCCTCTGTCTCCTGCGCTGCATGTAAGCTCTGTGATGAGAGGGGCATTTACACCTGGCCCCTGCGGCCCGGACGGTGCAGGCTACACAGGCTGGGCTCCCTAAAGGCTGCTGTGGGGATGAGCAGAGCTCAGTGAGTGTCACTAGGATTTCTATGCCTCCCAGAGCTCAGGTTGGGGTGTGAGTACAGGGGAGAGTAGAGGGAACAGGGCTGGAGTGGGCTGCTGGCTCCTTCTGCAGGACCCAGGACTGCTGAAACGGTCCTTCCCCGCCTCCTACCACCCACCTCTGGCCACTGAAGGGGTAAGCAAGGGGGAGGAACCAAGCAGAGCAGGAGGGGAAAATGAGGCCACAGCAAGAGAGAGGTAGGTCACAAGATGAGCAGGTGCGGCAGAGCCAAGTGGTGAAGAGGCGGTACCAGGAGGGGGTCCGCGGCCTGGGCTTCACCTGGCAGAGGATTCTGAGCAAGCAGGGGTCCTGCGAATGGGAGAGCCCAGGGATTGCATGCCTTGGCCTGACCTCTGAGCAACCCCCACAGAGGCCGGTGGGGGCGCCAGGCTGGAGGATCACTTACATATGAAAGGTTTGACGGTGCTGTGAATGTGCTTGTGCTGCTTGAGGCCCGAGGACGTGGCGAACGTCTTCCCGCAGTCGGGGCAGGCGTGAGCCCGGGCTCCTACGTGCTGGGAGCGGATGTGGCGCTGCAGGTTGCTGGGGTCGGTGAACACCTGTGGGGACAGATGCCACTGCTTGCCGCCCCCCCCCTCCGTTGGCCCAGTTCTGGCCGCTGGGTCGGGCTCTCAGTGCTGCTCTGGCCCCTTCACTGAGCCTGGCCGGGAGGGGTCTCTGCGGTCGGGGTGACTGCCCTGGATGACCTCAGGGGAGCCGCTGAGCCTCCCCCCAGACTCTGTGTCTCCGACAATCATTCCCGGGGGAGCTGCGGTTAGGATGCTTGAAGCGGGAGCTCAGAATGCATTTCTAGGCCCAAGAGCTCTGACACACGGGCGGGGGCAGGATCCCACCGCGGAGAGGACAGCGTCTGGTCTCCCTGGCCCCCTCCCCAGCTGTGTGACCTGGCGCGCTTCCTTCTTCCCTGGCAAACTGAAGGACCCAAAGGACTGCAGGCATCTTAGCGGCTCTGCACGGCTCATCAGCATTTCCGTTGGGCGGGGCGGGGGTGTGCGGGCGGGAGCAGCAGGTGCGTGTGCGTGTTACCTTCACGCAGTTCTCACATTCGAAGCGCTTGCCGCTGTCGTGGGACATCTGGTGGCGGATGAGGTTGGACTTCCAGTTGAAGGCCTTGGGACACTGGTCACACTTGTACTCCCGTTCCTCTGTGTGCACAACCATGTGCTGCTCCAGGCTGCACGCGGACAGGGGACGGGGTCACTGGGGGCCTGCCTGCCTGCCCACTGCCTAGTGGCCCCCAGCCCCCCAGCCCCCACTCAGAGATGAGAGTGGTCTTGGCGGCAGGTCTGTCCACCTCCGCTCTGGACAGGTCAACAGGATGGAGGGGCAGAGACGGCCCTCCCACAGCACATGGGGAGGAAGTGGTGCCTGCGCAAAGCTCAGGCCCTCATCCAAGACCACTCCTCCAGGCAGCCAGAGGCAGGGCAGGACCCCAGCTCACAATGCCTGGCTGCTCGTCAAGATGATCTTAACCTTGAGGCTAACCTTGGGCCTAGGAAAAGGGGCACAGAAACTTCCGACATTGCCGTGAGCCCCAGAGAGGGGGTGAGGTGCAGGAAACCAAGGCCACCCCTGGCCTCCCCGCCAGGCACACAGCAGGGAGGTGGGCTGGGGGTGAGCGGGTGGGTCTCCAACTGCGGCCTGATAAGGTGGGGAGCGCCCAGCTGCTGGGCAGGGGTGGCTGCACTTGGATGAAGGCACAGCTCCTGACCCCCTCCTCTTGGGGGACCTCCTGTTTCCCCTCCTGTCCCAGGTGTGACCGTTAATCTCTGTGAGCAAAGCAGCAATACATCATGACCCGTTAATTACGGGGCCCAGCCATCCATTTACATCAGAAACGCTTGGTTCTTGAGCACTGGCAGATTGTATCTTTTTCCCTGTTGTTAATTGTGATTTATGTGTTTATGTAAAGAAAACACGGACCCTCTTGAGCAGCGCTTACCGCCGAGGCCCTCAGTCGGGATTTGCCCAAACGCTTATTTTCTGTCATCTGTTCGGGGCGGAGGGTTTCCCGGCCCCGGGGGAGGCCATGGTGGGATTGGCGTCCGGTTCCCAGCAGTACCAGAGCCACTTAGTGACCTGATGGGGCTTTACTCTGACCTTGTGAGGCCGTCCTAGAGACATTCTCAGAGGCCGGAGGAGGCGCCCAACTTGGAAAAGTCTTCAGGGTTCCCTGGAGCACTGGGACCTCAGTCCCGGCTCTCTCCCCACACAGCCCAGAAGGTTCACCTTTCCTCGGGGTTCCCATGGGTCCTCAGGGTGCCCACCTCCCAGGGGAGGCCCGGCTAGTGCCCGTGTCCTGCTGTCATACTGCGCCCACGCCTGTGAGGTCTCCCAGGACAGGTGGGGTCCATCCGTGGGGAGCAGAGGCAGGTGCCTGGGGTGGGGGATAAGGGACCCCTGGGTGGCCCTTTCCAGCCCCTGCCTGCCGTGTGAGAAGGAGTCCTGTGTATCCAGAGGGTCAGGTCACTCCACAGATCCCTGGGCAGCAGGGTGCTGCCATCCCCCATCCTGGTCTTGGACCCTGCTTCAGAAGTCTCCTTGGGGCTTGACCCTGCACATCTTGGGGTCTGGCCTGCATCTCTCACTCTGCTCCTAGCCTGTCCCCACAGCTGAGCCCTGCCTGCACAGTGGTGGGGCCAGCACAGCAAAGTCTCTGCCGGGCCACTTGCAGATCTTCTAGGGGCAGCGGGCTCGGACCAGGGGCCTGGCCTTCGCAACCAGAGTCAGGATCCCTTGTGGCCTGCCACCACCAGCTCCTGGGCTACTCGGTCCCTGATGCTGGATGACTAGGGGGTACCTGCCCCCGAGGGGTGCCACACTAGAGGGGACCCTGTCTCCACCTGTCCCTGGAGCTCTCTATGTGTCAGTGTGGACAGGGCTGAGGGGCCAGGACAGACGTCTGCCTTTCCCCGGTCTCCCTCTGTGCTGCCAGGGCCCAGTGAGGCTGCAGGGGGGCGGGGGGGCTCCTGGGGGGCCTGGAGGCTGGAGGAGGGGGTGGGGGAGGGGTGAGGGCCGGGAAGGGGCGGCACCTGTACTTGGTGGGGAACATCCGCTCACAGTCCTTGCACTCGTGGGCCTGCTCGCTGCTGCCCCCGCCGCCGGGCCCCTCTGGCTTGAGCTCGTCACCCAGG
The DNA here is from genome assembly GCF_003265705.2 of Callorhinus ursinus. Classification (NCBI taxonomy): domain Eukaryota; kingdom Metazoa; phylum Chordata; class Mammalia; order Carnivora; family Otariidae; genus Callorhinus; species Callorhinus ursinus. Next base: position 35,080,250 of record NW_027397080.1, read on the forward strand.
CCCTCATAGAGCGGGGCCCCCACGGAGCCACACGCGTACTTCTTATGGCGCCGCAGGTCCGGCTTGGACTGGAAGAGCTCGTCACAGGCGTCACAGCGGAACGTGGGCTCCTCTGCTGGGGAGACAGGAGCGAGGTGGGTGGGGAGCACGAGATGGGGCCCAGGCCCCGGACCCATGGCGGGGGGGGGGTGCAGGGGGCCCTGCCTTCCACGTGGGCTGTTCCTGCTTCCTTCCTGCCCCCGCTTCCCAGACCTAGGTGTGGTCGCCTCAGGGAGCTGGGGACCGCGTGGACCCCGTGTCTGCATCAGAACCACTGAGAAGCCCTGGGCCCCACCCCGCATGGCAGGAGGCCACCCGGGGCTTGAGGAGGCCCCGCACTGGGCAGCAAAGAAGGGAGCTGGCGAGCACTTTGTTTATGAATTAGGAGAAAACACGGGCCGAGCTCTAATGCATCTCATAAATTACCTTCGCCAAGGTCAAACAAATTAAAGGGGGGGGCAGCTATTATTCAGTTTACGAGGCGGCATCCTGACCACCGTGCCAAGCCAAACAATCAGCTCAAAGCCATAAATTTCCCCCGGAGAGACGACCTCTGGGCCCATCCCCAGGAGACGGCCTAACAGTAGCTTCTCCCAGAGCGGGTGTCCCCCTCCCGGCCCGAGGTGGGGAGAGAACATGTGCAATAAAAGCTCTTGCACAAATGGATTAAAAGGTGTGCATGTGTGTGCTTGTAGTGAGTGTGGGAATGCACGTGTGCTTGTGCACAGGCGTGTAACTGCGTAGGTGTGCATGTGTGTGTGGGTGAGCATGTGTGTGCACAAAGTGTGCCTGTGCATTTGAACATATCTGCATCCACGTCTGTGTATCTCTGTGGGAATGTGTAGGAATATTTGTGCACCTACACTTGTTCACGTGGGTGTGTACATATGTTCTCACCTGCATGTGTGTGAGTGTGCATATGCTTCTGTATGTGGCTACACGTGTGAAAGTTTGTCTTTCCATATGTTCACGTGTGTGTGCAAGCATGCGTGGGCGCTAGGGCAGGTGTGCGTGTTGTGCATTAATGCTTATGCTTACATCACACATCTGAACGTATGTTTCAGTGCACACGTGTGTGTATTTGTGTGCCATATGCACGTGGGTGTGCCTGTTATGTACCCGCATTTGTGCTCACGTTAAGTGTGAATGCGTCAGCACACATATGTATGTGTGCTTGTGTGTCACGTGTATGAGTGTGCAGGTGTGTGCATGTTTTAGTGTGTGTTTACGTGCATGTGTGTCTGTCTGTGCAACTGTGAAAGTGTGTTTGAGAATGTGTCTGAGTGTGAGTGTGTGTGCAGGTGCAGCGCTGAGCTTTAGTGACCTTGGGCTGACTGCTGACCCCGAGGGATGTCAAAGCCAAGGAGGCAAGGACATAGGGGGCAGGCAGAAGGGGGCTGCCCTCTGTCTCCTCTCATGTCAGAGAGACCACCATAACCATCTGAGTGCTGAGGAAAGGGCAGGGGAGCTTTGCAGCCTGGGCAGGGGCTTAGGGGAGAGGGCTGGGGAGAGTGAGGGCCACCTGCTCACGACTGGAAGCTTCCCTGAGACTATGCTGGAGGTGCCACTGCCGGTGTCTGGTCACACCCGGCATCTCCACCGGTCGGCACCAGGATCCCCCCTCCTCCCTGACACCACGAGGCAGACTCCATGGGAGCTGGCCCTGGGGTGCCCCTGGCTGGACCCGCAGGGCTTGGATGACACCCTCAGAGGCACAAATGTGATTTCTGTTCACATCTGTGCATGGAGGTAGGTATGTGGGTGCCAGGGAAGGGCTCTGGGGACGGGCCGGGTGGGCCCCTGTGCCGGTCCAGGCATCCCAGCCGGCTTGCTGCGGACGGCCTGCTGTCAAGGAAGTGTTCGCTTGGAAGAATACAACACAAATGGGGAAAAGCAGCCCACACTGAGTCTGGCAGTCTGGGGCTGAGAACATGGGTTTGAGCCTCCGGGCTTGGAAGTCTCTGCCCCAAACATCTCCCAGAAAGGCCGCCCCTGGAGTTTGTCCCGGACACATGCTGAGCTGCAGAATTGACGGGAGGGAGGCAAGGCCAGCCGGTCCATGCAAACCGCAGACGCGGGGCTGGAGGAGACAGGGAGGGTGTGCCGGCCGACACCGAGGCCAGCAGCACCCAGGCAGAGCAGGGGCAGGAGGAATGGGAGCGGTGGGGCCCGCGGCCGCCTGAAGCGCGAAGGCGAAGATTCTAAAACAAAAGCCACCCAAGCACGGGGCCGGTCCCCAGGTAGCGGGGTGGAATGCCAGGCACGAAGGCCAGGGAGGATGCACATCACAAAATAATCCCCCTGCAAGTCTACACAGCATTGCCTTTGGAGTAGAATTCGAGCGCGTGAACCCTTCAGGAGAAATGTCTCCTGGGAAAAGAACGTGAACAGCCGTGGGGAACACTCGAGGTCTCGGGGGCCCGCGCCCAGCCGGCACCGAGCTCGGAGCTTCATGCTGCTGGTGCATCGAAGGCATCCACGCGCACCCAGGGGGAGTCGCTTTTTATGCCCGCTTGATGACGGGTAAACGGAGGCTGGGGTGCTGGGAGAGGAGGTGGTAGAGCCGTGTAACCAGAGCCGTGGTGCCGGGCGGGGCCCGGGAAGCCGGTGGCAGCGTCCCAGCTTCCCGCCAGGGGCCCAGAAGAGCGCCAAGCGTGGCGTGTGCGCTCCGAACGGCCTGGCATTCCCCGCAGGCCCTCCTCGTCTTTAGAGATGTGGATTTCCTCTCCATCTGAGGACCGAGAACACCATCTCAGAACGGAGCCGGATGCCTCGACCCCACAAAGCTGCCCCTGTGGGTTTGTTCTGACTTCCTGGGGCCCTCCCACCACCACCGGCGCCGTGAGTCAGTTCGCAATGCCAGTCGGTAGTTTACTCTTTCTGGACCCGACTGGGAACAGTCACAGAAGTTGAAATTTGAAAACAAAGGCAAGAAGAAAGGCCAACCCCACCCATCCATACCACCGACCAACTTAACTTTCTCAGTTTTGATCTGGAATTTGGACTTAAAATGAAAACTGAGCCCGATTCCCACGCTGATGGCATGGGAGGACATCCTGAGGCCGTGAAACGGACCAGGGAGATAACTGTCGTCCTCCTCCCCTGCCTGCTCAACCCTCCACGGACCCAAGTTTGCCCTGGGTGAAGGATGGAGCTGGGGGCTGGCCGTGGGTGAGCCTGGCCACCTCCCCCCCCGTGCTGCAGTGTGGACAGGTGTCCCAGCATATCCTCCACGCAGGTAAGGCGGGCATGCAGAGCCCATGCCCAGGGCTCGCTGGATGCGCCACAAAGGATGTGCACAGCCCATGTGCTCCACTGCCCACCACAATAATTCCATATTAAAAAAAAACTAAAAGAATATGTTACATCCTGGTTATATTATGTTACATTGTATTATATGGTATTGTAGTAGATCATGTTGTTGTATTATGTTATGTTATGTTATATTATATTATAATCTGTCTCATATGCTTTATACGCAGTTCACTGCATCCTCTTGACTTCTTATGGGGGGGAAGTTAACAATTTTGAGCCTTTCTCAAAAGAAAAGCATATTTGAATGGAAATGATTTTCTTTATTTTCTCCCAAGTGCAAGAAGCTTTCCTGAAAGAGAAATCTTTCCCCTCTCCACTGAGAGTAAAAACAAAATAAAAAGTCGCCGGAACTAATGAATCCGAAAGTGGCTTCCCTCTGCTCTGAGTCACTTGCAGGGAAATTGGAAGTGCATTTCTTTGCAAAGCTGCGGCTTTGAAAGAGCATTCCCAGGCTCAGACCCGCAGGCCCAGCTCGCTCTGCCCCCAGTGGGCTGGCAACCCGGGGCCTCCGTTTCTTCCGCGATACCTGAACGTTGTCCCCCCGCAAAGGCCCCTGTCCCCAACGGCAGCACACAAAAATTGTGATTCGAAACTGAACTCCCTCCATCTGAATCTGCTGGGGGGTCCGTGGGGGCCGCGGGCTGGGGCAGAAGCTCCACGTTCTCCCCAAACCAGACGGGACCCGGGCGTGGCAGCCCGATGTGGCGTGTCAGGTGTGTGCCCGGTTGTCTATCTGCAGTTGTAACAGAAAAATAAATCAGTGCCTAATGGCTTCAGAGAGCCGAGGGGGACACAATTATGTGGCATCTACATGCTAATCTACCAGACTGAGGCTCAAAAGCGCTCGAGAGCCCACTCCAAATTCCTGCCGTGATAAGGGGCCTCTGCATTTAGCTGGGGCTGGGATAAAAGATTTTTTATGATAATTATCTTAGTGAGGAACATTTTTGCATTTTCTTTCTGTGCGATTCCGAGTTTAGCTGGGGAGGGGGCGGCTGTTGGGGGGCAAGGGGGTGACCGTGACAGCAGAGAGTATGAAAAGTCAGACGTTTGATGCTGGACTATTATGTGTGGCAAGCAATTAGCCCACAAATGTTTGATGAATTATTAGGGAAATGTGGACCCAGCTTATTTGAGATCGGGGGCCGGGGTTGGGGGTTGGGGGGCGTGGTGGTGGATAGCAATCAAGGTTTTTAAAACCTTTTGGAAGAAAGAAGTTTTCATTACACAAACGAAACCTCCTCGCCGGGTGCTCCCTGAGGTAGGTGGGTTTATCTTCCCGAGGTCTGCTGAGTTACCTGAGCTCTATAGGTCTTTTCAACAATTATTTTAAGGAAAATGAGACCATCCCCCCACGACCCAGACCTCAGCCATTTATTTTTCTTTTCTCGATGGCCTAATTGAAACCAAACTTCAGAGGCACGTACAGATAGGACCCGGCTCTGTGGCCTCTGGAGAATGGCCCGCGTGGAGGAAGGACCCTCACTGCTGGGCCACGCTCGGGATCGGAAGGGTAAATTAAGGCAGAGGTCGCTGCGTCTGCTCCCAGGCCCAGCCAGGGCCACTCCCTCGTGTGACATTATCAGAGGAACTTGCGGTAAGTGGCATTAATCATTAAGCCTCTGTGCCTTTGGAGGGGAGGGAAAGAAAGAGAGGAAGGAGAAAACCAACGCCCCCCTGCTCCAGCGTGAGTGGAATCACCAGCCCCCCCCACCCCCAGGAGGGGAGGCTGCTTTTCTGCTCACTCGCGGGGTCTCATTCCAAAAAAAGACACTGTGTGCTCGGCGGCGGCACGCAGGGAGTTAATGGATAGTCGTCTGCTGCCAACACAGCGCTGCTCCTCGAATGGACTTAAAAACGGTTCCAGAACCCCAAGGTGAATGGCACATTGCTTCACAATGTGGATGAAGGAAAATAAATCTGCATTTCAGAAATCCTAGCCTCTTTGCAGCAGGAATTTTTCTAACATCCTCAGCGATGCACTCGGGTGTGGATGGGTGTTGGGGGCAGCGAGCCCACTGGACAAGCACCGAGCGGAGGGCAGTGGGAACACTTTGGGTGGACAGTTGGAGGAGCTCAGCCACCATCCCTGCCCCTGGGGGACCCCCCTCAGCCCCCCGAGTTCCCTCTCTCGAAATCAGTTTTCCCTTAACCTTTCTCTTGGACTTCTTGCCGTTCCCTACGGACAGGCATGGCTTTCAGAGACTCTCACACGCCCTCATTGCCCTCTCTTAAATGAGCCCCAAATGTCTCCCATGGCTCTGGAGGGCGAAGGTTTCCAAGCCACAAAACTTTGTGTTTTTTGTTTGGTTTTTTGTTTTTAAGTACTGAGGAGAGCAAACCATGCTGCTGCTGATAATAATAATATAGTTTAACAAATTCCCCCAGGATTCTGCCACGGCAAAGATACAATGCCACACGACGCCCATTCACTCCTATTCTCCGAAGGGCTATCTCAAAGGCGGCGTGTCGCTTGTATAACCCGCAGACGCTTCAGCTGAGAGGTTGGGAGGGGGGCCTGGGGCCGGAGCGCAGAAGTGCGGCCCCTGTCATGCGGTGTGATGTGACGGGGAGGCCTCAGGAGCGCCTGCAGGGCGGGGGGCTTACCATCCAGATTGGGGGGCACCGTCCCCAGGGAGTATGCGCCTTCCTTCACGTGCACCAGCAGCTCTTCCCCAGGCTCAATGTCCTTGATGACTTTATAATAAATCTAGGACGGAAAAGCAGAGAGAAGGGGTGAGGGCAGCCGCCCTTGTAGCTCGGAGAGCCACTCTGGGCACACGCAGGCGATGCTGCTCCTCGCAGGGCCCGGCCTGCCGGCCCCTCCACCTGCCTACTAATTGCTGCTAAGAGGTTCCCCTCTGGAACTTGGTAGAATATGCTCAGAAGGACTAGAGTCCCTTTTAATTTGTTTCATCCAGTTGTTGGATGTTGGTAAAGGGGATGCAAGTTGAAATCAGTGAGGATCAGCCCGAAAGTTCCCAGGCAGGTGGTGTCCCAGTGGGAAATATCAGGGAGGGTCTCTCTTTTCATCCGGGAGCAGCGCCCGGCTTGGTTCTGAGGCTCCTCTTCTCGGTGTGTATACAACACACCCTTTGCTGCTGGGGGGTGTGGGCTTGGGGTCTAGAGGGGGTCGAGAGTGATTCTGCATGTTTTGGAAAATGGCCATGAGCTCAGACAGAGGCTCTGTGGGCCAGGGCAGCAGGCTGGGAGTCTCACACGAGCGCAGACACCCTTTGCAAGGGGAGGCAGAGGGGCACGTGTGCCTGCAGCAAGCTCGGTGCCTAACAGCCATCGGGGGCTAGATGGGGGTGTCCCTGAGAACAGGGAGGGGCGCAGGGGGCTCAGGGCAGATACTGCAGCCTGGAGAAGCAGACTCTGAGGTCAAGGGGAGGTGAATTTGGAACATCCAGCCTCAGTACTCCGAGGAGCTCTGTAGTTTGCCGACACACATCTGGAAAAGGGGCCGTCTGCCCTGGAGGTGTGGCCAAGATCTGGAAAACCCTACAGCTCAGAAGGGCACCAGGGCAGGCCCGTTTGGGAAGGCACCCAGGGAATGGGCTCCAAAGGCCTGGGTGACTGTGGGAGAGGACTGGGGTCTTCCCTGCCTGGAACCCCCTGTCCTCTCTGGAGAGCAGTGACACAGGTCCTGGGTGGAGGGCAGGTCCCAACTCCTCACATGAGTGGGGCTGACACCAGGGATCTTGCCTCTCAAGTACAGAAAGGTCAAATGGCCAATCATCTGCCTACCACCTTGGGTCTCTATCCAGATAACCGTAACCAAGGAGCCCGAAGGCCCAGCCGCAGGACCAACCAGGAGGCCAGACAAAGACCAAGAGGATTCCATCTGCCCCGGGAAATGCAGGGGCCCCAGCCTCTCCAGACTGATCCCACCCCCGCCCCCCCGCCGGAGGCCCTCTAGCACTGCCCTCCTCATGGAAGACCTGGGGGTGAGGGCTCAGGCCAGACTGTCCAGCAGCAGCGGGATGTGGCTCAGATACCCAGAGACTGAGCTGGGCACAGGCCCGCACACCATTCCTGCCTCTCCCCTCGTCCCCAGGCTCTGGGAAACACCCCGGAGGCTGAGCTTCCTCCTCTCTCGTCGGGCCCCTTTTCCCCTCCACAGGCCCTGTCCGCGTGGACTCCCTCACAAACCGCGGGTCCTGACTCACCCCGGCACAACAGCAGGGAACTCCCAAGATGACACACAAAGCCCCACTGGGTCCCCAGTCCTCGCCTGGATTTGCTCCCAGGGCACCACACGCGGTACCAACAGAGTGCACAAACTTCCTCTCCCCTGCACTCGTTAATTTTATTGGCAATTGTTCTCGGATACATTGCGAATCAGGGACGAGATTTTAAAATGGAGAGCACAATCTGGACCTTACTAACTTTTGTAATTAAGCCAACTGTTAAGATCCCAGTTTTGTGTCATTTTATCTAAAAAAGGACAGTGGCCAAATAATTGTTTTACCAAAATCACACTTGAGCCCCTGCATTTCAAAATGGGGTCCAAAGTATATGGGACACTCCAACAAAGCCCAGGAAGCCCTGAGCGAGCGACTGACGAGGCGGGTCACTCGTCAGCAGGCTCAGCACCCTTCCATGGGCCAGCACATCCGGCAAGTGCGTTCAGCGCCGCCGTGGCGCGCAGGCTGGGGCCCGGCTGGGGACAGAGGAGGGTCCGCGGCCGGCTTCCCTCGGGGCCCCGTTAGAGGGCAATGTGGGCCCGCCCGCCGCCGCGTCCCTCCCCGAGACCCCGCTCTGACCTGGCGTCCCGCTCCGTGCGTGCGCGGCTCCTGGGGCCCCGTCCTCCCTCCGGCCAGGCTGCTGGGCTCCTACTCGGGCCGGCCGGGGCTGGCGGGGGGGCGGGGGGGCGCTGGGCGCGTCCCGCCTCCCCTCTCCGCCTCCCTGTCCGACCCCCTCTGAGGGCCACCCGGCCTCCCGGGACCCCCCACCCTCCTCACCCCCTCCTCCGAGCGCCGCTGGCTCTCCTGGGACCCCCCACCCTGGCTCTCTGGGCTGCTGGACCTCCTGGAATCCCCTACCCGCGCTCCAGGGCCGCTGAGGTCCCCGCCCCCACACCCCTCCCAGCTTCAAGGGCTGCCCGACCTTGCTGGGACCCCTCTGCAGCCCCCACCCGCACTCCCAGGCTGCCCAGCCTCCCCGGGACCCACGTTCCCGCTGCCGGCACAGCCCAGAGCCACGGAGCAGAGGGACGATCTAGTGCTTTTGGCCGTGGGGAGCAGTTTTGTGCACCGCAGGCACCCCCTCCCCAGTCCAGGACCACGAGACAGTCCTCCGGGCTCCTGGCGGGGCTGGAGCGCAGGGCACGGAGGCAGTGGCCTGGACTTTGAGCGGCAGATGGAATTAATCGCTATTAGTGCTAATTGCAGGGCCGGGCCGGGTGCGGGGTGGGGGTGTCCCCAACCTGCCTCCACCTGGAAGGGGGGCGGGAGGTGAACAAGAGTCGGCATGAACTTTGCCAAACTCCACGGGTGCCGAGGGCGCGGAGGTGTGAGGGCGACTCTGGTGCACACAGAAGCCGGGTGTTTTTACGACTTGTTCCCAGTGGCACAAAGGCCTTATCAGCCAGACATGCGGAGAAAGTCACGGTTCCAGGTCTGCGGGCTCTGCCCACTTCCCGGGACAAAGGCCGGCTTCGGCTTCGGTGGGACTGAGGCTTCTGGGGCGTTACAGATTGCGCATTTACTGAGCTGAGCCTGTAATCCATGATTCCCGAAGCCCCTGCAAAATTCCTGATGTGGGTTGGTAAGCTCCCTTCCACTCCGCGCCCCTTGGGGGGGTGGGGGTCTGTTCCTCCAGGAGACAGAGCTCCCTCCCCTCTGATGCCAGGTCAGCCTCCGCAGGGAAAGGAACGAGGTCCGTGCAGGGGACAGCACCCCAGAGTCCCCCTCCCCCTCCGCCCCCAAACAGCTGCAGCCCCCAGGTCCCTGAAACCCTGTCTCGGGGCTCCGGGTGTGCAGCTGGGCAAAGCCCAGCTGGAACCTTCCTTCTGGTTTCAGGATCTGAGAGCTAGGGAAGCCACAACAGCTGAGTTCACGGGAGCCAATCCACGTCTGCTCTTAAAGAGCTTTCAAAGGAACGAGGCCAAACAGACCCTGTCTGAAGTCAGGTCCTTGTTTCAAAGTCGGCGGGTCCACCAAGTATGGGCGAACTGCACCAAACCCGGGTCCTCCGAGCGACAACTGTGCTCTCTTTGTCCCGACACGGGGAGGCGGCTCCTTGCAGGTGGACGGAGCTCGGGCACGAGTGAATGGCCATGTTCTCAATGCCAGGTGGGGAAATTGCCTGAGAAAAGTTGGACTTCACACAGGCCATGCTCATGCACACAGACCCTTGCTAAAGACGAACGTCACTGTCCCCTTAACAACATTCTTTCAGACCAAATAGTTCAAATTTAAAATGGCTGTCAGGTTGGTCCACTTCCTCGAATTTGTTTTTTAAATATCAAATCAACTCACAGGGATAGACACTGATCTTGAATATGGGGATTTAAGTTCCACGATTTTCATTCCTACTTAATTGTAGAAACTTACAATTTAAATTATGAGGAACTCCACCCAAACTACCCTGGGGGGCAGTGAGGAGGCCGGGAGGGGGCGGCCACGCTCCCCCCCCCGCCCCCCCCCCCCCGCCGCCCCAGAGCAGATGCATTTCTCAGAAACATGAGGGTGGTCCAGCGCTCCCTGCTTGGACCAGTTTGAGAAACGTTCAAGGAGTGTCCCGGTAACATGGGCAAAGTGTCTTTCAGTGTGTTTGTCTGTCCATCCCGGCTTTGGGAATCGTGCTGGAATTTGCGGAGACCCCCGGTGTGCCATGTGAGGGTCTGTTCACGAGAGACAATTCCACCCAGCGAGCGGAATCAGAGTGGCCTGGCTGGAGGGAGGACGCCGGTTCTTGGGCTTCTTTGTCTCTCGGGGGCTGCTGAAGAGGCCCGTGCGGTCTCACGGCTTCAGGGACTCTGCAAATGCTCCTGTGAGTCTTCACTGCTTGCTCTCCCCAAACCGTGGGCCGTCTGTGCCTGGGAAAGCCTGTGGACACCGGGTCCTGAGGCTGCCTAGGGGCTTGAGCATTTGGAGTTTACAAAACCATGGAATCCAGAGCAGGGACGCGCAAACAGTTCCTTCCGCTGGGCGACAGAGGAGACGGCTCGGCACGTGCCACGCTCCTGTCTTCCCTGCGGGGCCGAGGCAGTTGTGTCCATGTCCTCGCGGTCTTGCCGCTCTGTCCGGTCACCTTCCCAGCTGCACACACGTGGGGAAAAATCCGGCCCATTTCTCTCTGCCTTGGCGGTGCAGTTTGGACCTGGAGAGTGCATCTATGCATACAAAGACGTTCCTGGCCACCGTTAGAGGGACGTCTTCAGCCCTCTTAGGTGGCGTCTCCTACTAAAGTATTCCATTTGATGAATCCTGACAAGTGATCACAGCCCATATTGTGATGGCACGGTTGAATTTATATCTTATTCTTTGCCGAAGAGAGAGAATCCGCTCTGAAGAGGGTGCCGGAAAGTTCGGCAGCTTTCGGACTCAAAGGCATTTGATATATACGTTGAGTCTTTTGTAAACCCGCCAAGAAACGCTACAATGAATCCCCTGCCCTTTTCATTTCAAAGGGGAAATTGTATCTAATTGTTTGCGAGCTACCATTGAAACCGGCCAATCCGTTTACAATGTTTAATTGAGAAAATCGTGGGGGACGAGAGCAGAGGGAGGAAGGAACAGGGTGCTGGATGCCATCCCGCGAGTGCGAACCCCGGCGGATCGCTCGCACGCTGCAACAGGCGACGGGCGACAGGCGGAGGGGTCCGCGTTGAGGGAGAGGAAGCGAAAGCAAAAGCGAAGCCGCCTGGGCAGCACGCTCGGCCGGGAGCACCGGGTTTGCATTACGAACGAGCCTTAGCTCTCATGCCCGCGTGGTTATCAGTCGGCTCATCTGCGAACAAAATGCCTTTCTTTAACACGCTCGTCTGCTTCCACTTTCGGGAGCCCCGGCCCCTCTGCTCCGGGGAATGTGCCGGTGCTGTTGGGGATCCCCCGCCGCCCGGCCGGCCCTGGGGGTGCGGCGGGGGCCTCTTGGCCTCTCCTTGGTGTGCTGGGGGGGGTCTGGAGCCCCTGACTCATGCTCCCCAATGTCTGTTTGTGACCCCAGCACCGTGTCACACCATCCTCAGCCTCGCTGGCCACGTGACGTCCCGCCACCAACACCCTTGCCCTGGGGAGGTGAGGCGGGGCAGGGAGAGAGCCGCGCAGTGACCAGGCCTCCGCGCGTGCCTTACTCCCCAGCTCTTGTTTTCACTCTGAACATTGAAACCGATCCAGGGACAGACCCTGTCTGTCTCCTGAAACATTTCAAATGCACTCGTTTGCTCATAATTGCAGGAGAAAGAACCACCCAGGGGTGATCTGAGTGTCTCAGATTTTCCGAAAGGAAAAGCAGGAGCTGACAGGCAGCAGGGGGAGAGGGAGGTGAAGTCGCCCGGGGCCGGAGGAGGCGTCATGCCACCCAGACTGAACTGAGGTGCCCGTGGGCTTTCCCTTGCCTCCCGTTTACACTAAGCGGGAAAGGTAAATCAAAGCACCCCAGTGTCTTCGGCTGTGATCTGACCACCCCCAAAAATCCCGGAGAAAAGCTCCGTCCCCCTAGCTGCCTGCTGTGGACGCTTTGTTCCCAGCAGCCTGGCCACCCGTCTGCAGGCCCCATGCGGGTAACAAGCCCCAGGTCACTGTTGAGTTGATGGGCCCGAGTCCAGGAGGAAATTCATGGCCCGGCGTGGCCTCTGCTGAGCTGGGCTCCCCCATCCGGAGCCACAGAGAGGACAGAGCAGAGTGACCAGCAGGCCGCCTGTCCTCGAGGGCCCCTGGGGCTGGGACCTCTCAGAGCCACAGGGCGCCAAGCAGGGGGTCTCGGGGCACAAATGAGAAGCTGCAGGCAGGGCTGAGCCCACGGCGCGGGTGCCACAGTGAATGGAGATGTGTGGCTCTCTCCAGAGGACACGTCTCCCATTCAGAGCTGCCTCCTCCTCTGCCCGATCATTTCTTCTGGGGGCCGTGACTTCAGAGACTTTCCCTTCTCGACCCTGAGACCTCCTCCTGCCCCGTCTCCTTCGTCCTCTCAAAAGTGAGGCTGAGGTCATGTGACTTGAGCTTCTGAAAACCATCTGGCAAACCCCACCCTGCATTATGGATCTTCGACTTTCAGTCTGGATGCTGTCCCTTCTATGTCCGTGCTGTTGGGAGCTGGTGTGTGTGTGTGCGTGTGAGATGGAGAGAGAGAAAGGGGGATTGTTCACTTCCGTGCGTTTGTGTGTGTGCGTGGCAGGGGGTGTCCGTAAGTGCAGGAAATCCTGGTTGAAACCCTTGGGATTACGGAAATCTGAGAAACCCCATTAATATCATGTAATGTTTCCTTCTCAAAGAGAAGCCTGTCTTCAAAAATCTTTGTTTTATTATTAATATTTCAGGGACATTTTTATTCCACTTGGTAGCAACCGGTGTTTCCAGCAGTCAGGACGGGGATGGAGGCACTTTCGGTGGCCACCGAGAGGGAGCAAGTCAGCCTTGGGGAGACTGTTGAAAAAACTGTTTTTTTTTTTTAAACTAAAAACAGTCTATTATATCCCTTTCAAAAAGACATTTCTAGAGGGGCGCCTGGGTGGCTCAGTCATTAAGCGTCTGCCTGCAGCTCAGGTCATGGTCCCAGGGTCCTGGGATCGAGCCCCGCATCGGGCTCCCTGCTCAGAGGGACGCCTGCCTCTCCCTCTCCCACTCCCCCTGCTTGTGTTCCCTCTCTCGCTGTGTCTCTCTCTGTCAAATGAATAAATAAAATCATTTTTAAAAAAAAGACATTTCTAGGGGCACCTGGGTGGCTCAGTTGGTTGAGTGTCCAACTCTTCATTTCAGCTCGGGTCATGATCTCACAGTTGTGAGATCCAGCCCTGCTTCGCACTCCGTGCTCAGCATGGAGTCTGCCTGGGATTCTCTTTCTCCCTGCCCTTCTGCCCCTCTCCCCGCTCACGCTCTCTCTCTCAACATAAATAAATAATTGAAAAAAAGGCATTTCTAAAATTCGCTTTATTCATCCAATGACTATTGAGTCCTGTGTGGATTTATCTAAGAGCAGTTTCTCATATTATTAGAGTTTAAAATTATTAGTATTATTTTGCAAAGGAAACTGTGCCCCACAATTTGCACATTTTCCTCTGATATCTGAAACGCAAAGGCAAGACTTTGGAATGAAATTTGAGGCACCTGACAGTCTTCCGAGCACCTCCTGACCTGGTGCCCAGGTGACCAGCCTCCCACATCTGCCCTACTCCTGCTTCCCTGCATGACTTGGGAGCCACTCCACGTGGCTGGTTAAGCCTACAGGTGCGCCTCCTCAGGAGGGATGCTGGCGGGCACCTCATTGCTCTGTAACACCAGGAGCAACCGCTTGATCCTCAGAGGTGCTGCAAGGGTGGGGGGCTCCTCTCTCCCTCAGAGGGCTGGGGATCTGAAATGCCCCAGGTAGAACAATTCCGATGCTTCGGGTGATGTCAGTGTTGCATATGCTTAAGTGGGCACCCCAAGTTCCCTCTGAGCTTGTGAGCTGAACCAGGGATAGTTAATCCCCCGAGGCCGTGCTGGAGAGAAACATCCAGCAGGTGGGGAGGGGTCTGAAGGACATTTGATGTCATATCGGGTTTGAGTAAAAGAGCTGGGAGCGTTTCTGACCCTATGCTGGACCCTGGGAACAGTAAGCATTTGGGGACCAAAGTGGGGCTAAGAGAACCAGTAAGAGTTAAGGATTATCATTCCATCCCAGCAGAAAGCATCTACCCCCTGGTGGAAAGAGATGGAAAGACGTTGCTGCAAAGCAGTCCATTTCACGTGGAGCGGACATGCACGTTCCCCTGAAATTTAATAATAAAACAAGGATGTTTGAAGACAGGCCCCTCTTTGAGAAGCTCACGCATCTGTTTGCTTTTCCAGAAGCTGGCCACAAAAAGGTACCTACTTTGCTACTAAAGTTTGGCTCAAACACTCTAACAAACGTCTTTTTTAAATAAAGAATCCAGATCTTTCGTTATTCTATTCTGTATCTCACAAAAGTGCCCTCCCGGGCCTGGCCCCACGGTGCTCCTTCCGTGGCCCCCCAGCTTGTGGACACACGACCGAGGACACCGCGGTCCACAGAGGAAGGGGCATTGGATAGCACATCTCTTTCCACGTGCCTACATCCGATTCTCCTTCACTCACATTTCACCTTCATTTGGAGTAAGGAAAAGTATTTTTTTTTTAAGTTCTAATTTTTTATGATTCTTCTTTTGCTTTAATTTCTGCAGTATTTTTTGGTAATAGGGGAAAAAACCACCTAATTTTCAAAATGCTGGGTTCTAAGTACAAGCTGTAGACATCCCAGGAGCAGCGGCGGATTCAAATTTCACCGGTTTGTGAAGCAAGCACCAGCTTGTGTCCAGCAGGAATCTGCTCAATCCAGGCTGGGCCCCAGGGCCGAGAAGGAGCCTGAGCAGAAGAGGGAGAGCTGGCGGACAGCTGATGGGGGTCCTAGGGACCTCCCTGGTGTATGCTCTCTGTGTTTCTTAATGCAAAACTGTTTCTCTGAAGTCAAGAGCCTCGAACCGCTTTTAATGGTTTGCACAGGCGATGGGAGAATGTACCCTTTGTTATGTGGTCTCTGAAAACATTTTTGAAAGCAGTGGAATCCCTTTTGCAGATGAAATCTCATGTGTAACCCCAAGATATTATAGGCAAAAGCAAATTGTTCTGATGGGAGGGGCTGGGCCCCCCAGCATCCCAAGGAGCCCGGCGCTTTGGGAGCTCAGTGGAAATGTGCCTGAGGGGCCTGGCTCCGGAGCGTGGAGGCTCCAGGGGCCATTTGCAAACTTGTAATTAAAGACATGGACTAAGAGTTCCCAGCACCGGGGATGCGTGGCCTTCTTGGTCGAAAGAAACTCTGCATATGGCATCTTCTGTCCTGCTCCACTCACGGCCTGGACAGCCACCACAAGGAATGAGGACCAGCAGTGCTTGTGGTCCTCGGACAGCACGGACCATCGCTAGCGTGGATCCAGCGTGCTGAGCGGTGCACGCAACCCTCGACCTCAGGAGGGTTGGCAGCAGAAGTGAGGTGTCCCTTGGCCCTGGTGGGGCCAGGGGCTGAAGTCAGGGCCACCGAGCTCAGGAAAGATCAGTTGGCTACCAGCGGGGCCAGGATTTTTTGCCCAAACAAGGCCGGTTCCCTCCGCAGACTGGCTGGGAAGCCACAGGGATTGCAGGGCACTCCCGGAGGGCAGTGCTGGCCCTTCTTGAGAGAGCTTGGCCAGACCGAGCCCCGGAGACAACAGTTCGTAAGTGATCGGCCGGCTCTCCCTCCTGGGGCAACATGAGCAGGGAAGGGGACCCGTGTGGTTTCAGGACCTGCCGCTCCCGTGGCTTTCCTTCACGGAAACCACCATCTTTTGGTTCCTGAGCCCTGGCAAAGCTGCCCCTGAGGTCTCTGATGGAGCAACAGTGGGGCGTCGCTGATCTCCCAGAAACTCAGTGCTGGCCAAGTGTCAAATCGCTGCCCCCACCGTGGGACAGGGCTGGGCAAAAGTCCTTGGCAGAGCCGCAGCTGACCCTTCACCTCAGCAGGCCCCTCTCATCAGTCTGGGGGCAGAGGCCCCCCCGCCCCACCCCCAGGTCTGCTCTGAAGGTCCGTGTGCAAACTCTGCACCTACCTGCTCGTTGATCTGGCACATGGTGAGGTTCTGGTCATCGCAGGAGCACGCCACCCGGATGTACTTGAGCCAGCTGCCGGAGCCTGCCTGACCAGCATCCATGCAGAGCCTCTCAGTGCTCAGGTCTTCGGAGATCTGGTGAGGGGAGAGAGAACCGGGGAGGGTCAGAGGCATCCTGTGTGCGAGAGTCTGCACGCTCTGCCGTTTGCCCAATGAGGGACCAGGTATTCGGGCCCCGTGGGAAGGCAGCCCAGCACCTGGGCCTCAGCAGACCCCCTGGGCAATGGCAAGGTCCTTGTTGTACCAGCTGCCCGTCCCAGGAGCCCCTGGAGCCCGGCAGAGAGGCGGCAGGATGGCCCTTTTGCTCACCGAGCAGACTGCTGCCCTGGCCTGGTGATGAAGGGAGCCCCCAGGGTTGCAAGAAGCCCCAGCAGAGCCATCCCACATGTGAGAAAGCAGAGGCCACTGTATCTAAGAACAGAGCCTTCTGTCAAGGGGAGTTGGGGCGTTGGGCTGCGGAAAAACATTCTAGAAGGTAAAGGTGTTGTTGGGGTGTGTGGCTGCGTATGAGTCGGTGTGAGTGTGCATGTGCACGCATGTGTGCGTGTGTGCGCGTGTGCATGCCCACACTAGCATGCAGATCACCCGAACGTAAGAAAAACATGCCGTTTTCTTAAAGGGTGGAAAGTTTCCATTTGACACCTGGGACCTGCAGAGGCCCGGCCTCTCAGCACACCCTTGGCGGCCAGCACGCCTGTGACTGGCATTATTAACTTTGTTGTTGCCACTGATTTCTGAACGTGCTTCTTAGGGTGTGCATCTCTGAGCGGGTCATTTACTAGGAGACCCGAATGCTGTCCCCTGCTGAGAGAGGGACGCCGTTGGACCTCTGGACCCTGCGGGGAAGCTGCAGCAGGGTCCCCTCCCATCCCCACACCTGCTCTGTTCAGTGCCTGCTCCGGGTTCTGAATCCAGAGCCTGGGAGCCAGCAGCATCTTGGGCCAACTTCCTGGGAAGTCCAGCCCCAGCTCTTAGAGGGCATGAGGGAGGGGCTGAAGCCTCAAAGTAGGAGGGGGTATCCAGGTCTGGTGTGTCCTAGTGAGCAGGGGTGTCTTGGTGGGCCGGGTGTCAGAAAGATCTGGTAAAGTCAGGGCAGGGGGGAGTGACCTGTCGCAGCAAAGACCGAGGAGACTGATTCCAGGCACCGTAGCCTCTGATCCCTGGAGCGTGTCCCAAGGGCCTGTTCTGAATAATAGGGACCTGGGAAGGGCAGGAGGCTGTCCCCCCGAGGCCTGGAGAAGCAGCTTCTGGCCAGCGACTCAGAATGCTTTGTAACAGTTCAGACGCTCCCCAGATGTCCACTGACACTCTCTGAATGGCCAAGGGCTGCGCCTGGACTCTGGGCCACGAGGAAACACGGTTCTGGGAGGCAGGAGGGTTGCTGTAGGATGCACAGAACCTGCCCCTGCACACGAGGGGCTCCTGGAAACCCCTCCTGGAGCCCACGCAGCCCCTCCCACGCACGACAAGTCTCAGAGCCGATAGGCCTGGGCCCAGCTTGGCTGACGTCTCTGGAGGCTGATCCGGAAGGGACTTGGAACCTGGGTGCCTCGGATCTGTGATTCTCCTTTCTGGGGGGGCTTTTCCCAAATGGGCCTACTTCTGAGAGAGGAGAGAGGGGCCAGGAGTCCTAACCAGCGGGGAGACAGAGAGATGGGTGGGGTTGGAGGGGCAGCATGGCACAGAGAAGCCCTCTGTCCAGCCCCCAGCCCTCTGCCGCCTGTGTCTAGACCCTCGGAGCGCCAGGGGGCACGGGGGGCATCAGGAGGCCACCGTGGGCTGGCCGGCAGGGGGAGGACCACAGGCCCACATGGGAGGGGCCCCTCTCTGGGCACTAATGCCTCTGAGGGGCCTCCCCTTGCGCCTCCAACCCCAACTGCAGGAAACCCGCAGAGAAGACCCACAAAGCAAAACCTGTGGTTCGAGGCATCTCAACTGATGGGGCAGCAGCGCTGTAGGGAGGACGGGGGGCTGAGCGGCCAGAACACATGCACCCCCTCCCCCGCTGCGGGGACCCGGGCTCTGCGGGGTGCCCACCCCACGGCCTCCCTCTCTGTCCACCCGTGCCCGTGGCACAGGCTGGGGAAGAGGTGCTGGCTGCCTGGCTCTGCCCCCACCCCCCTGCCAGCCACCCCTCGGGGCCTACTTGTAGCCTCAGGCCTGTTGCTTTACCTTGACGGGCATGAGGCCGTCTCCCCAAGTGGTTGGTAGGAGTAATCCCTAACTAACTAGCTAATCCCTGCTCTAAGTGCTTGGAAGCGCCTCTCCATCCCGTTTGCTCACGGGTGAGTGTGTGTGAGTGTGTGTGTGTGAGTGTGTGTGAGTGTGAGTGTGTGAGGGACACTCCGGTGGGGGTGGGGGGCAGCCCATTGTGTTTTTGGGAAAAGACAAAGTAGTCCCAATGAGGAAGTGGCCCGAGGCAGCCTGTGGGGCCCACCTGCCCCCACCAGAGGCCCCAGTTTCCCGTGCCTGCACCCTCCCTGGGGGTCCTTTCCCTTCCAAGTCCTTCTGTACCACCTTCCTCCACGGCCCCCTCCCGTCTGTCTTCCCCACACCGCCCCGCGTGGGAATGTCCTGGGATGCGGGTCTCAAACGCAGACTTGGGGGTTGCAGGCCAAGCCCCTGACACCGGGCGGGGACTCTGTCCTGCAGGCTCCCTCCCCAAGGGGTTCTTGGCTTTCTACCAGGAGGGGAGCTCCGTGCCACATGGGGGGCAACTCCTCTGCTGACCCCCTGTCTCTGTCACCCCAGAGAGGGTGGTTGATCCTTCGGGTGCCCCAGGGACTTGTCGTGGGGGCGGGTGAGGAAGAGCAGAGGCACCCGAACTGCCTGTGGTGCTCGGGCTCCTGCAGGGTCCTGCCCCCACCCCCTTCCCCCCATGCCTGCCGTCTGTGAGGCAGCACACCCCACTGCGAGCACCCCTGTGTGCCCAGGAGCCCACCGCGCTGCTGGCGGCCTGGTTGTCTGTGACCCCACGGCACCACGGGCAACGCCTCTCGATGGGCAAGCCCTGCCTTCCGGTGAGCTGGCTCGGGCCTGGTCCGACCAGCCTGTCTCTTTCCCGTAGGTTGGCCCCTGTGTCCTAACCCTTCCCTGTGCTGGGCAAACCGCTGCGGGTCCCTCAAGCGTGTGTGAAGGGCTGGTCACTCAGCCACACGGACACCGATGTGTCCCTGTCCCTGTCCGGGTGCAGCTCCGGTGTGTTTCCACTCGGGCCAGCAACCTCCCTCCTGGTGACTCCTGGGAAATGCCCCGCCCCCTTCAACCCAGAAAACCTGGTCCCCCAGCCCCTGACCATTTGGCTGGTCACGGGGTGGGAGTTACCTCCTGGCAGGCGCTGAGGGTCGGAGGAAACCCCTTCTCCCTGAAACCCTTCCTCTGAGCAGCGTCAAGTGAGTGCAGTCCCTTTCCTCCAGAGAAGGCAGAAGCCCTGGTGTGGGGGCCCTGAACCAGCAGTGCGCGCATGGGGAGAGGGCCCAGGCCTGTGTCTGCCATCACGGTTGGGCATCAGGGGCCTCACCAGGGCGCACCTGGGCCCACCTGAATAATGGAGTGAGACGGAGGGGCCGGAGCCTAGGAAGCTGCTGTTTTTCTTCTTCAGACCAGGGAAGTGCTCCCCGGGCACCCGGGGCCCGTGCCTCCGGCTCGGCGGGCAGGACACCGCAGGCCTGGCTCTTGCTTGTGGTGCACGGGCCCGTGCCCTCTCGGACTCCAGAAAGGGAGAAATGTGTGCAGACATTTGCCTCCCCCTTGCTTCCCTTCCTTTCATCTCTCCGTGTTCCCCCGGGGACTCTGCAGTGGCTGAGCTGGGCCTTTGGAAAGCTCACACCAAGTGCCCACGGCGTGGGCACGGGTCTTTCTTTGTGCCTTCGCAACCGCTCCCCGGTCACCACAGGCCTCTGAGGAAGGGGCTAGGATTGTCCTGTTTCCCATAAGAAGAGATGGAGGTGCCAGGAGCGGGGCTCTGGAGCTGCATCAGGGGCCAGAGGGAGGGTCTCTGTGCCTGCTCCAAGACCTGCAGGGTCCTGGAGTTGGGAACACAGGCCTGGACACCACAGGTCCCTCTCTCTGCCTCCTTCATAGTGAGACACTCCAGCGCCCGCGGGAGAGGTGAAGGCCACCCCTCCCCAGCTTGGCGGCAGGGCTGAGCCCCGATGCTGCAGGATGCACGAGGAGGGAGGAAGGGGTGGCCCAGCCCTCCAGGCACCTCCTCTGGGCTCCTGGCCCCTTTAGCCAGCA
Organism: Callorhinus ursinus; assembly: GCF_003265705.2. Lineage (NCBI taxonomy): Eukaryota > Metazoa > Chordata > Mammalia > Carnivora > Otariidae > Callorhinus > Callorhinus ursinus. The sequence goes on from NW_027397080.1 coordinate 35,100,651, forward strand.
GGGGCCTCCAAGGCCTTGGGGCCGAGTCTCTTTCCAGATTTGAAATCTGGCTCTCCTGCCTGATCCCAATACAAAGCCTTGCTCCAGGTTATTTGGGGCCGAGCCTCGGGAATCCCAGAGCCTCCAAAGGAAGCTGCCCTCCTGCCCATTCTCCCCACTCAGCCTCACAGGCCTCCCCACCCCTGGTCCCCCTGCCAGGTCCCCCAGCTCATAAATCACCCCCATCAGAAATGCTGAGTTATGAAGCAAAAGGATGGAGAAATTCTCGTAACCTTGACAATTTTTTTTGCACATCATTTGAGGTTTCCTGCACTTCTAATTTGTGGGCTCTCTGCTGGGCTGGTTCTCTCACATTTAATAGGTCCGGCCAGCCACCGGCCCCGTCCGGGGTGTGCACACAGGCGGGAATGCCAAGGCGTCTGTCGTCAGCTCACCTAATGGATTCTGAGCATGTAGCAAGGCGTGGGCCTGGGAGTCTGCCCTCCCGCCACCCCAGCCTGGGGCAGTCAGGCGGCTCCATGGAAGCCCGGGCACGGTGTCCGCCCGTGGCAGTGGTGGGGGCAGTGGGGGAGGGCCTCTTTCTCCAACCCCAACCCCTTCTCTAAGGGCCCACACAGCCGCGTGGGTCTCTTTTCTGTCCATAGGCGCACACACGCATATACACACACACCGTGGTTATGATTTATGGGGTCCATGAGTAGCTGAAACAGAAAGTCCATTCTTGTGACAGAAGGAGGTAGGGGAAAAGCATTCTGGAAACACCTCTGTCCGGGTGCGGACACGGAGCCTGGATGAGTTCATAAATCCCTGTCCTGCCTCTCATTATGGGGCTCGGCGGTGATAGGACCAAGCACTAACCAGCAATACGGCAGACAGGAGTCCCGGCAGGCAGGTCGTGGGCCTGGCCCCCCCACCTGCTCTGGCTGCGAGGGCGGGGGGGGAGGGGGGGGGGGGAGGGCGGGGGGGGGTTGCAGGCCAGAAGGGGGCTGCTTCCAGGAAACACAGGTAGAGCTCGTGGAGGCCGTTTCTCTAAGACAGAGGCCAGCCTGGCTCCTGAGCCCGTGCAGAAACAGGGGCTAGACAGCCCATGTTTTCTGGGGCTTTGCCCAGAAGAAGCTGGGTGGGGCTCCCAGATCGCCTCCCGAGCAGAGGCTGGGGTATTTCGGGGAGACAAGGGCCAAGGTCGTTGGTCACAGAGACCTAAGAGCACGGTGCAGGATGAGGGTGGTGCAAGAAGCAGCTGGGGCGCCCGGCCCGGGCTCTGACGGTTCACGCCGGAGGCTTTGCTCTCGAGCCCGCAAGGCGCACAGCCTCTGTTTAGAGCCAGACCCCAGAAGCCAGACCCCCGTAGTGTTGTGGAGCCACAAATGCCTTCAAAAATCTGAAGAAATCCACAGCCCAGCAATTCCTCAGGCGACCAGATGCCACGCAGAGCGCGCAGGGTCCTCGGACCGTCTCCTGCTAGGTGCCCAGGCACGCGGGCGTGCGGCTCTCCCGGGGTGCGTGGCTGGGCGCCCAAGCCTGCTTCCGCCGCTGGGCTTCCCCTCGGCTCTCTCTGCCTCCTACTCCGGCCCTCCCGTCCTCCCATCAGACTCAGATGTTCATTCCCCTTCTCCTGCCCAGGCGGGGAGACCCTCCCAGCAGTGGTGGGGTTCTCAGAAAGCTGTTGGGGAAGCACAGAGTTTCAGCCTGGTGTCGTGCTGCACCCGAGCCCTCCCCGGGTCCCCTGAGTGGGACTCAGACTCCCCGATCGTCAATAGCACAGAGGACAAGGAGAAGGGCCCGGCAGGGCTCTTCTGAGCTGCCTGGGGCAGAACCCCGTTCACGGGCTCTTGGTGTGAGCTGAACACGACCCCGCTCCAGGGGTGTCCCCTGCACTCTGTGGGCTGAGGGCACGGTTGGGGGCTGGGCTTCCTCCCAAATGTATGTCCATCAGCCATGGGCTGTGGTCCTGACCCAAGACAGACACACCGGCAAAATGGTGATCAGACTAGCAAGTTCAAGTGTCCAAGGAACTAAAGGAATGAAAAACCCCTCAGAGGGGTCAGCGACGGTGGCAGCGGTGAGGTCTGTGCAGACCTTAGGCCCAGCAGCTGAGACGTCCCCACAGGCAGCCTGTGAGGTGGGCAAGGAGCCTTGCAAAGGGGCAAGCACCCCGTCACTGGGGGAATTCAAGGAGGTCTTGGTGGCCATCCCTTCAGGGTGCTCAGAATGGTGGCTGGACTTTTTGAACTCCACGTGCTTTCCCAGCTCTGAAATTACATAATTCTTCATTTGACAACCCTGGGGGGGTTGTCTGGGGTCCTGCCTCAGTTTCTCCTTGGGAACCAGAAAGCCTCCCTCCTGATTTCTGGCCGTGTGGAGGCCTGTGGCTCTGCACACGGGGGGTGCACTAGTGTGAATGGTTGGTTTCTCCTTGGAAGCTTGTTGAAGACACCCAAAACGGAGCCTCGGGCCCACACTGTGCCTGGCCCCGAGTGTGTTCAAGTGTGTGTGCGCTGTGGGGCCATATTTCTGGCTACTGATGGCTGTGGGGGCAGTGACTTCCCTGGCTGGTTGCACCTGCTTGTGGGCTCTTCAGAGATAGGCTGGGGGCTCTGCCCACCGCAGGGTGACAAGGGTACTGGCCAGAAGCAGGGCCCTTCCCTGGGCCTTTTGGGTGGTCAGGAAGTAGTCACCTGGTCAACCAGGAATCTTTAAGGGGTGGCCCCAGGACCCCAAAGGGGACAAACCAGCTCTGGCCGAGAGTAGGAGAGGGATACCCAGCAAAGAGACTCCACCTTCTGTGTCTCCCTTCAAGAGCCCTGTTGTCCACTCATGTGTGGGGCTTTCTGGAGCTTTCTGGGGTGTTTCCAAAGAGAAAGCCCCTGGCCACTGCAGAGAGCCCTGGGCCCAGCATCAGCCCCCAGCAGGAGAGGGCCCTTGTCACAGACCTGCGCCAGTATCCCGATGGGGCCTGCTGAGCCAGAGGCTGAAGGGTGGGAGTCCCAAGGACTCCCTCCCCTTGCCCCGCCCCCCGGGGGGGGGGCAGGCTGCTATAGCCACTCCCCGGGGGCCACTGTGCCCGGAGGCTCTGTCTTTAGCCGTCACTGATGGGAGCACATGATTGCATGAGCCTCTCACCTATGACGTTGTCTATAAACTGAATTTCTGTAGTGGGGGGGGGGCCCTGTTTACAGGTGCATCCTCCTTAAATGTGTCCTGCATTGTGATCGAATGGAGAGTTCTTCCAGAAGGTGAGCACCCTGTGTGTGACAGCCTGGTTTCCACTGGGAGTGGGGTGGAGAGGAGGCAGGAGGGGACATCGAAGCAGGTGCACTGATGAGGAACTGGCCCAGCCCCCTCCCGGGAGACAGCTGGGACCCCAGGTTCGGCACCAGAGCCCCCGATGGACGAGCCCAATGCTAACATTCTCCACATCCCTGCAGGGAGGCCTGTGTGTTGGCCGGGGGCCCGCCTCCATCCGTGGTGACGTCATTTCCTCCCAGCCAACCCCAGAGGGACACTGGAGTGGGTCAAACTCTACCCACACTTCCCAGGAAAAACAACTGGGTTGACTTGATACCGGCGCCTGGCATGCCAGGGCCTGGGTCCCGCTCTGTCCTCTCCCTGTGGACAGTCCCGAACCCAACACCCCAGGACTGGACCTACGTCCCCATGAAGCCTCAGCCACTCCCCACTGCTGGATGGAGGGGGTTCTTCACACCCAATACCCAGCTGCTCTCACCCCCAGGGGGGAGCCCCAGGTGCCTACTGTCTGCTGCCGAGAAGTGAGTGGGGCCCACGCTGTGTGGCCTGAACTCGCCCAGGAAAGCAAGCAACCTCAGACCCTGGGCCTCCCTTCCTTCTGACCCTCTGAGGGGACAGCTGGAGTCACAACGGTGGTACTTGGCAGAGCGGGTCTTGCAGAGGTTTCTGACCTCAAATAATCCAGGTATAATCTGGGTGCAAATGCTCTGTGCCTGTGTGCACCCCCGCCCCGAGCTGGGACAGCATGGGGGTAGCGAGAGCCGTCTTGTGGGTGCCCATGTGTAGAAGCATGGTCCCACCAGGGCCCCCAGCAAACCCCAGTGCAGAGGGTCCCAGCCCTACTCTGCCCTGGCTCACGGGTGTTCTGCTCCTGGCAGGGTAGAAATTTCACATCTGACTCGGCTGCTGGTGGCTGGGCCTGGAGGCTAACCAGGGGTTTGATGCCCAGGGCAGGGCAGAGCCACGAAGAGCCACCGACTTGCTGACACCTGGGACACTTCGGGCAGGTGAGGGCTACCAGCGCTGAGAAGCCCCCCAAGCCCTGGCCTGGCTTGCGAAGTCCCCCAGCTGGCAGGTTCCACATACACGCCCCTCCCAGGCCCCGGTCGGCCCGCCCCTGCCCCTTGGGCTGATGTGGTTAAAATGTTAACAGCCCAAACGTTTTTTCCAACCCTAATTTGATTTGAAGTTGGGTCAGGAGCAGAAGTCTCTGAGCCTAAGGGCTGCATATTACCACAGACTCAGCTGTGACATTCTGAAGTGAGACACGTTTGTTTTGTTCTTGATCATAAAAAAGATTGGAAAAAAAGCCCAAACAACCAAACCAAACCCTTGTGGCAGCATCCGTGCCCAGGGGTAGGCGAGAGCCCAGGGTCTGCCCACAGGAAGTGGTTCCACCGTCAAGTTGATGCGAGGCCCCAAAAGGTGTCACATTCATAACCCTTCTCTGGCCACACAGATGGTGACAAACTGCAAAGCTTGTGAGTAGGCATCCCCCCCCCCCCGCAGCAGGTGCAGGAGGAATTCTCACAGCAGCTGAGCTGCTGCAAACCGGGGGCTGGAGATTTCCAAGCATAGCCAGCACGTTCCCCGGGACCTTTCTCTTGCTGGACAAAAGCCCCAAGTGTGGAAGCCAATGTGGAAGCCAGGCTGAGAAGTCCGCCAAAGACCCTCTCACCCAACTCAGTCCCTTGGCTGGGGCTTCTGCATCCTCCAGCCCATGAGCTTTGGAGCAGTGATCAGAAGTCCAGGGCCTTGTCCTCACACCCTCTTGGTCATCCCTGTCTATGTGGACAACTGTGCAGGCTGCACCCAGGACTGACTTCTAGATGTACTGCTCAGAGAACCAGACGTGGCTGGATGGAGAGAGGTTCAGAGTTTCTCCACCCCTTCCTCTCTAGATGATCTCCACGGAGGCTGCCCATTGGGTTCTTCCCACCACACTCGGTCATGAGGAGGCGACATGTTCCTCCAGCCACCACCACCGTGCAGACAGCTACACTGTAGTCATCACTGCTCTAGCCACCAGCCACCCCCCGCAGAGTCATGAGAGTCACACCGAGTCACACCCCCCCAAAGCGGCAGCCACTGCTGTAGCCACCTTTGTAGATGAGGAAAGTTTACACAGAGGAGTTCAGTAACTGGCCCAACGTTGCACAGCAAGAAAGTGGCAGACAGGCTGGATGATGGGTACAGGCTGCCCGGCTCACCCCTTTTATGATCTGTGGGGACCAGTGCTTCATATCCTGGCTGGTCTTATCCTTCTCACCTCTCTTCTACCTGAGGATGCTGGCCAAGAAGAACTAAGACTTCCCCAGAGTCTTGCCAAGGACTAGTGTTCAGCTGGGGCTCACTGAACATCTCCAGAAATGGACGGATGGATGGATGGATGGATGGATGGATGGTGGATGGATGGATGGATAGATGGATGGATAGACGGTAGGTGAGTAGATATATGGATGAATAGGTTGTTGGACAGATGAATGGTTAGATGGTTGGATGGACAGATAAGTGGATTGTTAGATGGATGGATGGATGAGTGGATCAATGGATGGATGAAGGGGTGGATGGATGGATGGACAGATAGACAGATGGATGGATGGTGGATGAATGGATGGATGGATAGGTGGTAAGTGAGTGGGTAGATAGATGGATGAATAGGTTGTTGGATGGATGAATGGATGGATGGTTGGATGGATGGATGAATGGATTATTGGATGGATGGATGGATGGATGGATGGATGGATGGATGGATGAATGGATGGTTGGTTGGATGGATGGGTGGATAAACAGATGGAGAGGTGGTGGATGGATGGATGGATGGATGGATGGATGGGTGGTTTAGTGGATTGTTGGATGGCTGGATGGATGGATAGGTGGATGGATGGATGGATGAGTGGATTGTTGGATGGATGGATGGATGAGTGGATGGTTGGATGGATGGTTGGATGGATGGGTAGATAGGTGGTGGATGGATGGATGGATGGATAGATGGTAGGTGAGTGAGTAGATAGGTGGATGAATAGGTTGTTGGATGGATGAATGGATAGATGGTTGGAAGGATGGTTTAGTGGATTGCTGGATGGATGGATGGATGAGTGGATTGTTGGATGGATGAGTGGATTGTTGGATGGATGGAGAGATGAGTGGATTGTTGGATGGATGGATGGTTGGTTGGATGGATGGATGGATGGATGGTTGGATGGATGGAAGGAAGGATGGATGGATGGGGTACAGTTTTCCAGACCTGCCCTGACACTTTTGGCTTCCTTCACTTCCCAAAGTGAGATATAAAGGAACATCCTTCCAGGAGTTGCAAAGGCAGCAGAACACAAGGACATCTCTCCCACATCAGAGTGGGCCCCTCTGAGGGGCCCTCACGGTCCCTGCCCCATCACAGTACAGATTATAGTGGGCCATGCCTGTCTTGTCCACATCATTCCTTTCTCTTTCCCTGACAATGGCATTCTTGTTCCATCTGGCTGCTTCCCAGAGCCAGGCAGACAATGGATGCTCAGTGAATATTTGGGAGACAAATAGGGATGGTGCTTCTGGACACCTGCAACTCCCCTCACCATATTCCACAGGGCTTTGTGCTTTGCCCAATGGATCTTTCTTTCCTCATCTCCCCCTGTCACACTCTGGACCCCTTCTTTCTTGTTCCTCCATAGGTTCTGCTCAGGGAAGTATACACCCTCCTTCTAGCTGCCCTACCTCGCTAGAAATCAGAGTTGCGATTTCTCCGGGGTCCAGTGTGACAGTATGATTCCCCCCTGGGTCAATGTGACAGCATCCTCTTTCTCAGGACAGAGGCCATGCTAACTTGTCCATCTCAGCATCCTGTGGGACTCAGCACACAGTAGGTTCTCAGCAAGGTGGCCAGGATGGAGCCAACTGGGTATATTTAGTGCTTCCCCTGCCATTGACTCAGTCTCTCTGAGCCTATCCTTCTTCCTCCTTGGGGACACGTCGGTCTAGAGAAGCTCCATGACTCATTGCCTTCCATATCAGGCCTTGTGTTTTGAGATCAGCTCCTGCAAATAGCTCAAATCTCAACACGCCAAAGCTAAGCAAATACCTGCCAATCCCCAGAAGGAGCACTTCTTGCTGCTCTTTGACATACAAAAATGGTCATTGGCAGAGGGCTTCTGGTGCAGATGGTGTTGTCTTTGGATGCCTTGCAAATAGGCAACGCTGGTTCCTTCCCCAGAAGGCCCAGGTCTACGTGCACAAAAATGTGGGCCTGGGCCTGTGTCTGCACCTTTGTTCTGGCTCTAGGGAGATCGGAGGTGTGCTTTTCCTCCAAATAGCTTGTTGTAAAGATTCTGCTTCCTAGGATTTCTTTCTTCCCAGGGGACGCAGAGCTCGGTCACTGTCTAGTTGGTTGAGTGGGGCGAGGCCCCAGGGTCCTGTAACTGTAACCTAATGGGCCCTTCCTTTCTCTCATACCCAACCCTCGCCGAGTCTCAGACGCGGAAGACAGACAGGGAATGGCGGTGCCTGCTTTCTGGAACTCATGGGCTTCTATCGAGCTGTCATCCCGGCCAGAGGCCATCCAGGTTCTCAGGGATGCACCTTGAGCCACTCGCCAGGCCTGCCCTCAGATGTGAGCTCAGCCTGAGACATCTCCCCGGGAGCCCGAAATCGGCTTCCTTCCCAAGCCAGGGGCGCATTTGGTCTGATCGGCAAGTTTGAAAATGATTCATAGACAGAAGTGGGCAAAGTCAGTCTTGAATGACAAATGGGACCAATTAAATTCAGTAGCCCTCCCTCTTCCCCCATGTCCCAGCCATGTTCCAGCCAGTCACCTCTGACGAGATACGTCAAAGGAATTAGAAGTATGTCCCCCACAATGATATTACCTGGATCCCTTTCAGGTCCACACCAGCCAAGTTCAAACATCTATTCAAGCCCAGGAAATAGAATCGAAACGGTTTATTAAAAACCTAATCACAAGCATTTATACAACACAAATGGTTCTGAACGGCACCCACCACCCCACAGCCCCTCCCAGGGGCAACACAATGCAGCCGATTACCCAGAATTTAAATGGGGGTGTTTAAGAGCCTGGGAACATTTTAATGGGGATTTTTCTTTGTGGATTCTGCTATTGTATTTTTTTTTCACTTGAAAAAAGGCAAAGGATGGGAGGGCACATTCACTTTCCTCCCTTGAGTGATATAAGAATATATGACTTATTCTGGCAGATCTGTTTCTATTGATGCTGTCAGGATGTGAATATAAACCCATGGGAAGAGAGAACACCCTGCCTGCTTAATTAAAGTGGCTCAGCGTGGCTCAGGGCGGCTCCCTTCAGCTGTCCTGAGCCGGGCCCACCAGCAGGGGATTGGACAGGCGGTCTCTCGGGAGGAGAAGCCGTGAGGGTGGACGGCTCCTTCTCTCCTCGGGGCCCCAACTCTGGGGGCAGGGCTGGGTGCTGGTCACCGTTCCAGCTTGGCTTTCTGGATCTTGGGCCCCCCCACCCCATGGACGGTGAGAACAGCTATGGATCAGAAGAGTTTCCTTTGACGTCTTCCCACCCAGGCCTTGCTCATGGGGCCCCACTCCGGTGTCCAGGACCCCCGAACGTCCTCCAGATGGAGGTGCTGGAGAACCTGGTCTCCTTGGTGCCTCGTGGGTTCTTAGTCAGGGGAGCCGGCACCTAGCTCCACTCCAGACAAGGAGGTCCTCTGCGATCCCTCGAAGGTCGGGAGCTGGTGGTTTCCCAGGCATGGCACACAGTCCTCCCTTCTCTTGAGGCATAGGCTCTTTTCTAGAAGGTTCTATGTCTCTCGAAACAATGTATCCCTTTACTTGTATTGTCAATGATTTTTTGTTCAGTCCTCTCCTCTAGATGATCATTTTGAAATTATTTCTTCAGTAAAAATGATCTCCAGGTTGATTCTTTCCCGAGTGCCTTGTGTTGAAGACGAGGCTTCCTCATTTTACCACCCAATTTACTGTTTTAACAACATAATGAAAAATACAACAGAATTGAAACATTTAAAATTAAGTACACTCCCCATCCCGGTGATTCATTTGTCGTATCAACTACAAATCGTGAAAGCCAGCTTCAGAAGTGTAATTACTTGAAAATACATGACTACCTCCACTTTGGTCAATATTTCCCATTTACGTATTATATTCTATAGCAGAAGCAGAAATCCTCTCCGAAACCATCATCTCCCTAAAATCTTGGAGCGCACATTGCAGCCACAGGTGCGTCTGTGGGGTGTTCTGAATTTGGCATCTTGCCAGTACAAGGCCCCAACCTGGCGTGTTTGCCGATGAGCCCCCGCTGCCTGTGTGGCTTCCCCCAGCGCCATCTGGGTGCTCTTTTAGACTAAGACTTGCAACCTGGCACAATCTGGGGGGGGGGGGGCAGTTCTAGGCAGCTGCCTGGTGTAGCTCCCTGTGGTCAAGTGCATTTCTTCTGAGTCTCAGAGGCTGGCTGTGATGGAGGACTCCAGGCTGGATGGTGCCATGGCTCCGCGGAGAGCTGCTGTCTGGGGGCCTGGTCAAGGCCCCTGGGGATGTTGCAAGTCACGTAGAGCTATCCCTGGGAACAGAGCTCCATCCTAGGTCCTGGAATCAGGCTCTTTGTGCCCTGGGGAGGGATGGGGCAGGAACCATGGCACAGGGAGATGCACCCAGAGGATGACTGCTTGCTGGCCTGACCCACGGCCACGTGTCTCATGGCATGGGGCATGACCACACTGAGGCAGATTCCCAAGGCTGTGTGCTCCACAGACACACCAAGGGGTCCTTGCATCGCAACCACCCAGGAGAAGAGCCTCCATCCTTGGCTTTTCTACAGAGGTTGGTGGAGACATGGCTGGATTTGCACGGACTTCAGATCCTGGGAAGTTTCAGTGAACAGTTCACAGGCAGGCGGCGGTTAGACATTGGCGTCTCCTCCAGCTCGGCGTCTCCTCCAGCAACCCGCCTCTGAGGGGCTCTTTAGCTTCTCATGTTTGGGTGGGAGAGGATTCAAATTAGGTTTGAGATTTTTGTCGTGTTGTGGCTTCTGGATCTTCGAGGATCTTTGAAGAGCTGCTAAGTCCAGACACAGCCATGAAATTGGAGAACCGCAGGGCTGCACGCACGTTTTGGACAACAGACATTGGGGCACAGCGTTTCTGGGGGGATCGGAGCCCCACCATGTCCCAGTGACCCCTGAAAAGCCATCTGGCTGTGTGCTGGACGTGAGGGTCACCTGAAAGGTAGCTCCTCTCCAGGTCCCCCACCCCGCCAGCAAAGCAAAGAGCTTGTCTTTGACCTTCCTCTCTGCTGTAGGAGACCCCTCCCAAGCCGCAGGCCACACCTGCCCTGCCATCCACACCCACGACCTCCTGTCAGTGGACACGGGAAGGGGGGTGGCCCCCTTCCTGGGACGGCCACATCCCCCCGCTGCAGAGACCCCCTGTGCCCCTCGGAGCGCCAACACTGCAGCCGTGTGCTGATTCTTTAACTGGCTGACATCTCGAACACAAAGTGGAGAAAAGAACACGCCGGTGCAGCCCCCCATGGCCCCCCGGGGCCACAGAGTTCCCTTTGTGCGCCCGCCGACCGGGGCGGACCAGGCTCGGTGTGCGAAGACGCGGTGACGGCCCAGTGTGATGCGATAGGATGTTAACCACACATTCTAATAATAAAATAAAATAAATACTAATAAACATTCGACCTCGAGTAAAGCTCCTTCACGAGACACCCTCATCATTTTTCTGCCCCCACTTCAGTTTTTTCTGGAAGGGCTCCAGCGAGCCCAGGGTGGTGCAACAGCCTTTTTCTAGGAGGAACAAAAGGTCTTTCTTAGTCGTAAGGGCTGTCAAGTTTATCCAAATATTCTCAGCTTACTACTAGCCCCTTTCTGAATTGATATTTCCAATAAAAGGACACTTTGTATCTTTAAGCCACACGGGTGCCCCCCCACACCCGAGCGAGGATTCGAAGGGCAGGGAAGCCCGCTGGGCAGCGCGGTCAGCCTCTTCCTCGGGGAAGGGCAGGAAGGGGGCAGCCGCGGGCTGAGCGCCGTGGTCGAGGCTGAACGCTGAGGGAAGAAGGCGGAACCTGCAGGGGTGCCCACCCGGCACCACACCGCAGTCATTTTGTGCAAAGCCCGTCCGGGTTGCCAAGCACGTTAGGTCATGAGCGTGCTCGGAGGTGGGGGGAGAATTCCTTCCAGCCGGGCTCAGATGGGAGGCCTGCGGTCCCGGCTGTGTGAGCAGCCTCGCTCACGACACCCCAAGGCCTATTTCTAAGCGTCGGCTCCTCCCCATCTGCCCAGAGCCGCTCCCACCAGCCAGCCTGAGCGCCCTGTCCTGCGTGCACGTTTGTGTGCACACCTAGCATGCGCACACATGCAACCGACGCCCGGCAGCGTGGCCCCTGCAGCCCCACAAGGGGCATTTCCTTCCACCCCAGCCCTCCTCCAAACGGCTCTGATTAGCGTTAATGATAATTCTCATTAATCACCTTCAGTGGCTGCAGAATGGAAATCAGGCGTCAGTGAGGTGACAGGAGCCCCTTAGACGGTATTTATGACTTGTGTGTGCGGTGGCAGCCCTGGGCCCTGACCCCTCTGGCCTGTGGCTGACATCACGGCCGACGCTTGGGCTGTTGCCACCCAGCACAGAGCCCTTCGTGTCTCTTCTCCTCGCCTGACCTCAGGGATATGCCAACCAGCCCCGGGACACCCTCCTCGTGCACAGCTGCAGAGCAAGGGAAGGGGGCTTCTGGGTGTGGGATGAGGAAGAAGCAGGAGGGCCTCTGGTGTTGCCAGCAAATCTCCCACTTTCCTTCCCAAGAGAAGCCCCAAACCCCCTTTCCTCTCCCTGACCTCCGGGGAGGGTCGGCGGCCCCCGTGGAGCCCAGCAGAGACCGACCCGACTCAGAGATGGGACTGCATCTGATCTACCTGCGAGCCGGGGCAGCATGCACAGTAGGTGCTCGGGGGATGTTTGTGGCTCAGCACGGGCTGTGCGGGGGGCAGAGGAGGGGCTGCAGGCCGGTGGAGCCAGTGGGAATCCAACGGGAGCCCCCCCCCCAGCAGCCAGGCAAGGTCTTTGCAACTCGACTTGCATGTCCCACACCGCACGGACCACAGGGGACCCACAGCCTGCGGACTCCAGGCTGCTCCTCAGCCCCCTCCTCCTGCATGGCCTTGCCCACTGGCCCAGCTGCTCCCTGGCCGGGTCGGACCCTGTTCATCCGGGGGAGCCCTGCACTTCTGCCCCCCTTGGCCCCCACGTGCAGCCCTGTCCTGGGGGTTCTCCGCTCGGCCCAGAGGCAGCATGCACAGGTGTGGGAAGAGCGGTGCTCGAAAGGACTGAGCTGCCTGAAAACACTTTGCTTCCTTAAGAAGCAAAGTGTCTTTCTGGGGTCTTGGGCAGGAGTGGGCCCCTATGTCAGGCTTTTGGTCCTCCTGGCCGGACCATGACAGTTCCAGCTGTGCTCTGACTCTGGTTTCCAGAAGGCCCTCCTGTCCCCCTGGGGCAGTGGGGTGGGGCAAGAAGTCACTGCTCTGGCAGCAAATAACTCTGTGGCCATCAGCCTGGTTCAATTTTGCTCTTGCGCCAGGGGGCCGCATGCAGGGGCGCAGGGTCATTACTAGGCCGTTGCCAGGGCGCGGGGAGTGGGTATTCTGGACGTAGAGTTTCCGTTAGCCTGGGCTGAACTGGACAAGGAATTGGGAAGTGAGCTGCCGGCCTCATCCAGAAGCACCCTGGCCGGGGTGGCTGTGACCCAGCATGAGCACCACCTGGGCCGTCACCAGGCCCCCGTGTGTTCTCAAGTGGCAAGGCCAAGGTGAGCTCTCCAAAGGCCGCTCTCTGGGGTCTACGTGATGGCAAACCAGGAGCCCCAAAGAGCCCCACTGAACCACCTACAGTACAGACCTGCACCCCAGACCTCACACCGGGAGGAAAAGCTTCTTGAGCAGAGGAACTCCCACGCCAAGGTGGGAATGGGGTGGGCTCGGGCTGGTCTGAGCGCTACACCCGTCCAGACGCCCGCCTGAAGCCCTTGGAGACGTGAACCCCTGTGTCAGCCACGAGGGAGCAGCACTTGGAATTTCATCTGGGAGTTCCCATGCTCAGGGCCCCCGTAGCCTAAATCACAGCCCGGCCCCAAGAAAAGACGTGGCTTCCCCATGCTTCTAAGGAGGTCCTGGGCTGCTCGTTTGGGTGCCTCTGGTCTCGGATCTGGGGGCACCTGCTCTCGGGTGGTTTTCACCGGAGGTGGGACCTGTGTGGATCTGGGTTTGGCTTGTTTTGGGTCCTTTTCCTCCTGCCTCCTATCTTCTTCGAAAAGGATTTTCGTCTCGACATGTAGCTCCCGGAAGCATTTCCGTGGGGCTGCTGTCATCACTTTGGGAGGCGACCATCAGGCGGCAGCTTCCGGGCTGTGCTGTCTGGGGGCCAGTGCTGGGAACTGTTTGGAAGGGGCCTTTCTGGGGGTCAGGGTTGCTTGCTGAGGACTGCGTGTCCCTGCGAGTGTTGAGGCTGGGTCACACTCTCCGAAACGAAGACTCTGTGAATGACGCACGGGCGAAGCAGCCTCACGCGGGGCCCAGGGAGGACCTGGAAGTCTCGGCTCACCTGTGCTCGTCTGGGCTCCTCCCCGAGGCCCCCGGGCCCGTCCACTCCGTGACTCTCTCCACAGGGGGCGGGATTCCCCAGAAATGGACACCTTCCCGCGGAATGTTGAATCAGGGACGGTGCGTCCGCTTTAGGTGGATGGTTAAACCAGTTGTCCAAGGACAGGGACAGCAGATGGACAGCAATCGCGGGGACGCCAGCCCACGGGCTGTGCGGCCCCTCCAACGCTCCCCTTGTCGGGGGAAGATGGCGGCCTCTGGCACCTGACCCGCTGAGAACCGGCTGGCCCCCGCGGGTCCTCTCTTCACACACCTGGATCCGCCGGGTCAGACGGCCCCTGGGCTGCCTCCAGCCGCCCAGGTTCTGGGTCTCTCCCTCTCCTCCCTGGGGAGCCTTCACGGGGGGCCCTTCACCATCTTCTAAGCAACAAGGCTGCACGTGGTGGTGCCTTCAAATCCCTGCTTTTCGGGGAGTTCTGGAGAGACAACCTCCTGTTCTTTAGAAGGAGACGAACTCTTTTAAATCAAGCTCCCAATGCCCTTGGCCAGGCAGGCGAGGCTGGAGCCCCATGTCTGCAAGCCACCTCCGGGCTGGTCGTCTCGTGACCGTCCAGCTTCCGCCTTGCCGGCCCCGCCTGTGCCCTCGCTGTCCCAGCTCCTGACCTCCCGGGAGCCTCCCGACCCAGTGGGTCTTCTGTTCAGTTCGCTCCTGACCTCCCGGGAGCCTCCCGACCCAGTGGGTCTTCTGTTCAGTTCCTTCCTCTTCTTGCAGGAAGCGTGATGTGTGGCTGCACAGTCGTGTCTCTCGACATCCCCTTGGTTCTCAGCAGAGGGCCTGCAGGACGTCCTGCGCACAGAGCGGCCGAGCCCCATGTCACCACGTCCCCTCTGGTTACAGAGTTCCCAGCGGGATTTGAGATTTGCGCTATAAATGCCGGGAGGGGAATGAGGCGTCTGTGGGAGGAGGAAGGACGCGGTCCCCAGATATGTGTCTGCCCCAGGCTCCCAGCAGAGGCGTCTTGCTGGGAAGCGGGACCGAGCCAGGAGGGGTGCTTTCCCTCGCCTTCCACGTGGACATCCCGGGGCTGTGGCCAGTTGGGCCTCGTCGCTTCCCGCCTGCCGAAACTCCTTCCAGCTCATTCTACTCCCTGGCCTGTTTGGGGCCTTTTCCCAAAGTCCGGGACACATTCGGTCCTATTCTTCAACTGCTCCTTCCTCCGAGGAAGTCGGGGTTTGCCGGGTGTTACGCCCAAAATGGACTTCAGGGTTATAGCTGGGTAACACTGGACTACACCACGGACAGATCACTGTGTCTGACAAAGCTCTGTGTTAGCTTTCCCCCCCGTTAACCAAACAATGATTATCCTGGACTCCACACAGGCTTGAAGGGGCTGAGTGGTGAAGTGGGGCTCCCCAAACTCCTGGAGCATCGGAGAAGGTTCTGGGTAGTTCATGTTGCAGTGTTGGCTCTGGGTCCCGTGTGGCTTCACTGTCGGCGGGGGCCCCGTCTCCTTCTGCTGGGCGTTGGTGTGCGGGTGAGGCCTGCAGGCTGAACGGGGCCATGGGGAAGGGGTCACGGGAAGGGACCCCCCCCACCGGCTGACAGTTAAAGCAGGTCCGTGGCTCCAAGGCAGAGCCTCCAATGGAGAGTCCGGGGGGCCCCGTTCTCCCACCGCAGTCAGAGCCGAAACCTGGGACCAGAACGCCATGGTTTTAAGCCACTGCCCACGTCCGAAAGGCTTTTCACATTGCTCCGTGGTGCATGCTGTGACCTTTGAGCCAGTGTCTTCACTCTGTCGCGCCGAGGCGGGTCTGCCGCGGAAGAGGAAGCGCGGAACCGTGGCCTGTGGCCCGTTCCCTGCCTCCTGCGGCGGGACCACACCTCGCGTCGGGCATCGTTGTTGTGACTTCCCCGGGAGGGTCCGTGCGTGGCGTGGCTCCGTGGCTTGGTGGCTCCTGCCGTCCCTGCCGCTGGCCGAGACAGGCTCTGCTCCCACTGGGGCCGCTGCCCTGCCCGGCACAGCGCCCGGCCCGCTGAGGTCTCCCCTCTTCCCAAGGAACGCGGCGTCCGGCGCCGGAAGCTGGCCCTGCGTCCTCGCCAGTGAGGGCAGGCCAGCAACCCCCCAGCCACGTGCTCTCCCAGTGGAGCCCGGCTCACGCTTGCCCGCCCCTGCCAGGGGCTTGTCTGCCAGAGACGAGTGCGAGCCACCAATGACCCCGACAGGAGGGGACACGGCCCTCACACGGCGCCGCGACCTCCCTCCCCGCAGACAGGACCTTCTGTCCGAGAACACAGAGCCGCATAGTTCTAGAAGAATCTGGCTGCTTCCAGTGGTGATCGGCCCCTGTTGCAGTGGGAGGCATCCCCCGCCGGAAGTCTCTGGCCGAACACGCAAGCTCTGCACACAGGGTCAGCGTTAACGCGCCGTGTCCCAGATGACGGGATAAAAGAAGCGTCTGATTCATTTCCAGAGCTTCCAAATAGGTGACAATTAGGGACAAGGGACCGTGGCCGGCTGATAGGAAGGCGTGGAGCGCATTACATCTGCCGACCGCGGCGTCTGTGTTCGGAGCGTGCCCATCTGCACGTGGGGCCCAAGCCGTGCCCAGACAAGAGCCTGTGTCAAGCATCCGTTTTCTGAGAGTCCTTGCACACTGCCCACGTGAGGTGCTTGTCCGGCGCTAACTCGCGAACAAAACCGACTTTCCAGCAAGGCTGTTGCTGTCCTGGCTTCGTCCTCCGTGCGTGAGCTCTGCGGCCGCCACCCTGCAGTCACACAGAGGACACATGGGTTTTTTTGTTTGTTTGTTTTTTCCAGGGGGGAAAGAAGTTGCGATTGCCAACAGTTTTCTGAAGACTCTTTAAAGGCAGGCCCGAAGGATGGCGTGGAGAGGGCTGCTGAGGATAAACAGGGGTGACAGGTGGAACAGAGAGTGAAACCCGAGCCCCGGAGTAGCTGCGGGAGAGACACTTCCTGCAGATGGCGGGCTGGCCTCCCGGACGGTGGCTGCCGGGGGTGGGGTGGCCGCGGGTCCTGCTCTGGGGCCTCTTCCTGGAACCCTGGCCCTGAGCCCCGGGCGGCGGGCACGTCCTCGCGGCCTCAAGTGCAAGGCTCAGGAAGGGTTGTTTTAATGTCCTTCAGTGCCTGGGAGAGGGGGCAGCCCCATCCAGGAGCTGGGCGGCCCCCAAGGGATGACCCCGGTTCAGTGTGTGCCCCTGACCCTCTGAGCATACATAATGGTGCTGAATTTAAAAATTCAACGAATATATATTGAAGGCGGCAGCGGGCATGGAGGCCGTGGGCCGGCCGACCCCCGGTGACAATATTAGCCGTGATGGCATCAGCGTCCTCTATCTGGCTCCGAGTCGCGGGTGCTGGCCCGTGTTCAAGCCCCACAAGGTTCTCTTCCCCTCGGGCACCGAGGAGCGTCTGCCTCCCTCAGAACGGTTTGAATTAGGAGTGAGCCCACCTCCTGTCTTGGCATGCACCGCCATGCAGGGACGACATGGAATAAGGTAGAAATCAGACATCATGTCCTAGTGTCAGGCCAAATTGTCTTCGCTGCTGCTGGTGCAGGTGTGGTGTGTTAGTTTCTGGTGCCCCATGTGCTGTGCGGTCCCGGGAGGCCACTGCTCTTGCTGTCACACTCTGAGACGTGGGGGGTGGCGAGAAGTCCCTCCCTGCCTCTTCCCAGGCTTGGTGGGAGAGCCTCCGGGCCCGGGCGTCCTCACCCCTGCTGCTCGCGGAGGCCCTGGCAGGGAGGGCAAGGGTCGGCGGTAGAAGATTTCCTACGGCGGCTCATGCTGTCCGGGGCTCGCCCCTAAGTGCCCTCCTAACTTAGGGCGGGTGAGGGTCTTGTGTCTGGAGAAAACCCCTTTCTGGTCGGCTTATCCAAGTTCCTGGAGACTGAGCCTGGAGTTTGAGGGGGACGTTTATCTGCATTTGGGGACCCGGGACAAACCGCCCTCCCAGGTGGAGAAGGGCCCACTGAACCGGGGCTGCATGGTCCACGCTGAGCCCCGAGGTCAGAGCAGGTGCACAGGAATGGAACAGGCCCAGCCCACGAGGGCCAAGGCCCGTGGGACCGTGGGCGCTGCCTGCACGCGGCTTCCTTCAGGAGCAATGGCTTCTATGTTCTCAAATCCTGGCATCACACTGAACGCCCAGCAAGATCCACCCTGGGGTGCCGTTTCGCAACAGCGTGAATACAGATCAGTGGTCTGGCTTCATTAAGACCGCAGCCTCGGGTCGGGCTTCTCCACTTCCCCGCTGAGGACCGCACTCTGCTGTTGGGGGCTGTCCTGGGCACCGCTGGGTGGCGAGCAGTGTTCCTGGGCTCTACCCTGCGGTGGCAGCCAAAATTGTCTGTGGGCATTGCCAGTGTCTCGTGGAAGGCAATGTGGCCCGTGGTTGAGAACCACTGGTATTTGCTCCTCCATCACAGGCGGACCCCTGGGAGCCCGTGAGCCGCTCTGCCGAGAAGTGGGTTAATCGTCAGAGCGGGATCCGGGAGGGCTGTCTCTGTGGAAGCCATCTGCATCTCTCCCAGGGGTGCTCGCCTGGGGCCTGTAGGGAGAACTGTGCTTTCTGGATCCCGGGAAGGGAGGAGGGGGGCTGGGGGGAGGTCCAAGGCTCTAGAAAACTCTGCATGTGAGCCACGCGGAGGGCATGCCCCCAGGCACCTTGGTGGGGTTTCTAGCTCGGCCCCACGGATGGCACCGTGGTTCCCACGGCCGATGCTGCCAGGACCAGGGAGGGGAGGAGGCTGTGGGAGCCTCTCCAGCCCAGCCAGGGCGGGCAGGCTTCTCAGGAAGAGACGACCCTCTGCCAGATGCACACAGCCGTTGCGGGTGCTTTGAAGAGGTGTTCTGCTCACTCAGAAAGGGCATCGCGAACACAGCAGGGCTCCAGAGGCAGAGAGAACACAGCTCCCAGGGAGGCAAGTGTCCTCTCTCTCCAAGGTGGCTCCTGGCTGGGCTTGACCATGAGGCCCCCCCGTTCACAGCCTGAGCGGGGGCACGAGGCCCACGGGAGCACTCGAACAAGGCAGACAAGATCTGCTTCCTGGGCATCGGGTCCTCCTTCTGGGCGTGGGTCTGTTTGTGGGGCAGAAGCTTGTCTGTGCCCACTTGTGGATCATGGTGGCTCCCGCCGGGCCAGGGTCGAGGGCCTGGAAGACCCCACTCTATGTCTGTGTGGGCCCTGCATCTGGGCAAGGCGCAGGCCTGTGCGTTTACTCCAAGCAAAGCTGCCCCATCTGCTTGCAGACCCAGCATCCCAATCACCTAGACAGCAGGTGGCTCAGTTCCCTGAACATTTCTGCAGTTTGGGGATGTTCTCAGTGCACGGGGCTGGCGGAGGGGGGGCGGTGAGGTGGCCAGCTTCCAGGACCCTGCCTCTGAGTTTGTCCTGCCCTCAGGGCAGCACCCCGACCAGCTGCTCGCTCATCACCTCCAGCTGCCTGACCTGGCCCCCTGACTTCACTTTCCTGGCCTTGGGCTTGCTCATCTGTGAAATGGGGGCAGTGCCTGTCTGGTGGGGCTGCCCTGGGGCTTGAGCAAGACCAGGGACGTTTGCATGTGACAAGGACTCAGAGGGCCCGCCAGCTCTGGCTTTCATTGCTCAGCGCTCTGCAAACAGGGGAGGGGGCTCAACGAGAGCAACAATTCTGCTCCTCTGGAGAGCGAGATCTCCAGCACCGGCCTCCCCTCCCACGGGCGTCGCTCCGTAGGCCGGGCCGGGGTCCGCTCCGGGAGGCTGCAGCATCCGTCTGCCTGCTGCCTGCTGAGGGATGCACGGGAATTGTTTACTTAAGATTAGGGAAGCTTGCTAACGGGCATGAGAGTCACAGGGAAGCAAGTGGCACTGTCTCCACGAGACTGCGGAGGATCTTGGATACTTAAAACTGCCCTTGGTTCAAGGTGTAGGTGGCAGCTATCACCGAGGGGCCGATCGCTGTCATCACGAGGGGCCCCAGGGGCCGGTGCTGAGTGTCTTCACCCACAGTCATGCCTGAGCTCATGCCTGGGGGTGTCTGGGGGAGGAGAGCCCTGGGATCGGCTGGTGGCACAAGCGGTCAGGAGCCATGCCCCGGCGCCCCGTCCGGCTCTGTCTCCCTGGGGCAGGGGCTCAGCCTCCCCCAGCTCGGCCCTCTCATCCACGTGACCCCAGAGCGCTGAGCGTCCCCACGGGGGGGCAGGTCGTGAGAGTCGTGCGGGCGAACGTGTGGATGGCACTCAGTGCGGCGTGGTCCCCGGGAGTGGAAGCTGTCCCTATTCTTACTGTCACCGACGCACACCCTCCCAAACTGGGGCCTCTCCACACCTCTCCACACCATGCCCCTGAGAGCCAGAGTCGGGAAAGCCTCTGACAGCACCTCCTGGGGACACCACTGAGCCACGGCGGCCACAGCCTGTCTCCCAGGACCCTGCCTCATCCTGGCTGCGAGCCACCGTCAGCACACGGCCCGCATGCCTGCCCTCGGAGGGCTCAGCTACCAGTTGCTCACAGGGAAACCGAGGCCAAGCTGCTCCCCAACGCTGACAAAATGGACACAAAAGGCGCGTGTGTGGAGCCCTCGGGAAGACGGCGGGGGGGGGGGCAAGGGGCAGAAGCAGCTGTGAGGGGAGGAAGGGATTCAGCCCCACGGCTCTGTGTCCAGCTCCTGGTGGCCTCTCTCCTGCCCCCTCCAGCCACGGGCCCCAGGTGCGTGTGCGGCACCCAGAGCTCCCCCCGCCCCCCGGCCCTGCTGGTCTGGGCCTTTGGGGCCCCTGGCTCCCAGCGCCCCCCAGCTGGCCTCCACGGTTGCCTCCGCTGTCGTGGTTTGCTCCCCTTGACGCTCCCGGCAGACCGCCTCCCTTCCAGCCCACCCACTGTGATGCGGGGCCTGCCAGCCCCCTACGTTCTTCTGCCTCTGGTCACCTTCCGCAGGCTCCCCTCTCCCCCACCTGCGCACAGGGTGCTCCCCTCCCTGAGCCCCACCCACACTCCCCGTACACGGCCTTCAACATCCGGGCGTCCCTGTCCTGCCTCTGCAGGACTGCGCATCAGACACACGGCCCCTTGCCTTCTCTAACCTGATGGGACTTGCTGGAAGCTGGGTCCGGATTTCAGGGGTCCATGTCCTGGGTCGCTCGACCTGGGCTATGGAACCGGCGTTTCCTCACCAAGTTCGAAGGGGAAGGAGATCATTCTATTGCCCGAGAGAAAAGGACCCCTCTGCAAACACCCCTGCTGCACCCAGCGACAGCCCTCCTCCAGGGATGCTCTGCCCCCGGAAGGGGCTCTGGGCTCTTCTTTTCCCCCACAGTCCCCCGAGGCCCCCTGCCCTCCTGCCCACTGCTGTGGTCAGCGCCTCCGAAATGCCTGTGCTTGAGGGGACCCCCAGGCCTGGGCAGCACCAGCTGAGGAGTGACGTGGGGACTCACATGCCAAGAGCAAGGCCAAGTCCTCCATCCATCCCTTACCGTCCCTCCAAAGCCACGAATTTCGGAATTCCTGGTCACCTGACCTGTGATGCTGTTTCACTCACTAATGGTGATCCACTCAGGCTCTCCCCAGACAAGTGTCTAGACCAAGGACCAGTTCCACAAGCATGGAGAGCCACCAAGAGCCTGGAAGACCACGGCTTCCCCTTCTCTCAGGACCTGTGGCCAGGCCCGTGTGCGCCAAGCAGCCCGGGGCTCAGCTGCGTGAGGGTCCCTAGGCCCCAGGTTGGCCTCTGGAGAGACCCCTGCAGGTTTGCAGAGCAGGTCCTGGCTCAGCGGGGAACCAGCACGATCTCTGGGGGAAGAGGGGCTCTGCAGCTGGGAGCCCCCCAGGAGGACGGGGGCCGGCCTGAGCCTCCTCGCTGTCCATCTGCAGATCTCACGGGAGGCAATATGAATGAAATGTCAGTGGACAGTACATGTCACCAGCCTGTGGCCAGCTCAGCATTTATGTGGATTACTCGTGGCCACAGTGGGGACCGGCCTCGAGAGCGGCAACCTGGGACGACCCCAGACAGCACAGAGGGCTGCTGGATGCAGCCAGGTCTACCTTCAAGAGGTGAGCGGAGGTGCCCTGGGCCTCCCCTTGCCCCCCGGAGCTGTGGGGACCCGGCCAGTGGCTGTGGGGACCCGTGATGCCACCTGCAGGTGAGCAGCCGAGCCCCTGCTCTGAGCAGGTCGGGGGTAGATTATCCACCGTCATAAACTTTTACCACATTTCACACCCGGTTAACTTTTATGACAACCTCCAGGAGGAAGCAGCAGCAGCTGGGGAGCACGGAGAAGCAGGCCAGTCCCGGCCACAGGGGCGACCCCCAGAGGTGCAGGAATCTGCCTGGGGGCCAGCATGCGAGCACCGCCCCCCGCCCCTGCAGCTGGGACTGGGGGCTCAGCACCACGCAGCCACCAGCTCGGGGTACTGCCCAAAAATGGCCCTCCGCCTGGCCCCCCGCTGGCTCCGCACGGAGGCCCCAGACACTCTTGGGGTCAAGCCCAGAGGGCGAGCGCCCCAAAGCGCACCCTTGTGTTTGCACCTAGGCCCCCCTCGGTGATGCAGCCGGCCCCCAGCCTCTGTGTCACTTTTGCACACGAAACGGAACTTTTATGAGTACCAAATGTGGCTGACCCACGCCCCGAGCTACCTATTGTTCATTAGATGGGGCCGAGGCCCCGGTGGGGGCCCTGAAACTGGGGGGGCTAGGCAGGGGCGGGGGCTAATGTCTGTTTTCAATATGAGGCCAATCACAGCCCTTTTTTCCTGTTTGGTATAATTTTATACTGGGTGGATGTATTTAGGGCCTGAATGGCTTGACAGTCGTGATTGATACCGTGCATCAGGAGGCTCCAGCGCCAGGATTGGGACGAGCTGCGCCAGTCTGCCCTCATCAGATGGCCAGGCCTGCAGGCCTATTAAAAGCAGCAGGAGACCTTGAGGCTTAATCACAGAGGCTGGGCCCGAGGAGGGAGAAGAAAGGCAAGGGGACCGAGAACAAATAAAGTGATAGAACGCAGAGGCGGAAATGCTACTGGAATCCCCCCCCCAGGCGCAGTTAGCAGCCGGGGGCGAGGCAGTGAAGGGGAAAGGGACCGGGAGGGCGTTTAGGGAGGAAAACAATTAAAACTGCCATCCTTGCCGGAGGCCACAGAGCCTCTGGGCTGGGCGGTGTGGTCTTCGAGGGGCGAGGGGCGGGCGACCTGGGGGCTGGCGAGGCCAAGCTCAGCAAGCTCCGAGCCCCCCACCCGGCACTGCACTGCGGGGTCAGGCGGGGCCCCCCCCCCAGAGGATGGCCGCTGGCATGTTCCCTCCCAAGAGTGTCCCCTCTGGATGTCCATCGTGCGGTCACCCTTCTTGGGTCTGGGGGTGGGGACCCGGCTGAGGCTGATATGCTGGCACAGCTGGGCCCCCTTGAGCACCTGCCTCTCCTGACCCCCAGGGGCCTCAGAACCAAGTCGTGGGCACCATGGGGCCCCCTGATGGGGAAGAGGAAGTGAGTTCCCACCAGGGCCAGAGCCTCTGAAGTGGGCTGGAGAGTGGTGGTGGGGGAACAGAGAGACCAGGTGAGAGGGAGACAGACGGAGAGAGACAGAGAGACACAGAGAGACAGACAGAGACAGATAGAGACAGGGAGAGACACAGAGAGGCAGACAGAGACAGAGAGACAGAGGGAGAGATAGAGACAGTGAGAGACAGGGACAGAGAGAGACAGAGACAGAGGAAGAGAGAAAGGGATCAAACATGCAGCTACTGGCGCCAAGTGAGATGCTCTGTGGGTCGCGGGGAGGGGGGTGCCCTGGGCGCTGCAGCACCTTCCAGGCGGGAGGGGGCAGTCCCTTCCAGGCCCCTGTGGCCCCTGCTCTGGGCAGCCGGGTCCTGCTGAGGGCCGTGACGTGGTTTGGACCGGTGTCCTTCCTCTGGAAGGAAGGCATTCCTGATGGTAAAAGGTGGAGTTCAGGGGGAGGGAGGCTTGGTTTTATCTGAAAACGAGGCTGAAGCCCGCTGAAAATTTTTCAGAGCCCCTTTGTTTTGGGGAGAAGGGGACAAACAAACCTCTGCCTGGCAGGGACCTCACTGTCCACCCCTGGCTTCCTTCTCTGACAGGTGGACTTGGTGGTCTCAGACCTTCCAGAGCCAATGTGGCTATTATTATGGAGCTGGGGGGGGGGTGAATAAAAGGCAACAACTTCCTCTGAATTTTTGCATAAAAAGTATAAAAATCACCCAGTCTACCTGAACAAAGGTCAAGGTACTCCTGGTGCCCTCGGGTACCCAGCTGCCACCGTCGCAGGGGAGGGGTGGGCCGAGGCCCTGGACCTGGCTAAGTCCTTCAGGCCTCCACGGACCTGGGCACCCAGCTTCAGGACAAGGGAGGGTGGGGCGGCCTCAAGGGGTGAAGATCACCCTCTTTGGAGAGCTCTAGCACCTGCTGCCTGGCACCCTTTCCTTGCAAGTCCCTACAGAGACAGGCTCGGCGGAGCTCCTGGGTCCCAGGACAGAGTTTTCTCCTAAACACGGCCAGGTGAACATGTGTTCCCAAGTCAGAAATCTCTCAGTGGGGCTTCAGAACACCTACCCTGAAGAGGGTCTTTTCCACCTGCAAGGCTGGGGGTGGGGGCCCACCTTTTGCCAGGCCCCGTGGGGGTTCCCGCTGTCTGCCCAGGGCCCAGCAAGTGAGGGTGTGGCCGGGATGCAGACAGGCACCGGGCAGGGCCTGGGTGCAGCCCTGGGGGCTCGGCTCTGCTCAGACACCCCCAAGCCAGTGGCCATACCATCTGCAATACCACGCCCGCCCTAGCCAACTGATGACCGTTCCCAGGACGTGGGGCCCACTGGGGGCTGCGCAGTGAGCCTGGTCTGCCTGGGTCTGGGAGACCGCTCATGCCAGCTCTGTCATCCCCAGCGGCCCAGACAGTCCCCTCTCTCTGCCAGCTATTTTTGGAAATGGTTTTCTGATTTGTTTTTTTTCCCAAGGCCCGAAGTAAAAAGAGCCGAAATGCAGCCGTGACACCTCCTTCAGAGTGGGCTCTGTAGGGGCTGGGCCGTGTGACCCAGGATGGCTAGGACTGGCCAGGTGCCACCACCCTGGGCTCGAAAATGAAGCCTGGAAAGAGGGAAGCACCGGCCTTTGCATCGGGGTGGGGTGGGGCGTGCCTCACAGACCCAGAGCCCTGGCCTGGGGAGGCAGCTGTGTGCTGGGACACCTGGCTCTGCTCTTGAGCTGGAGGAGGCCCCTTGGACCCCCAGATCTGGGGGCCACCTGGGAAGCTGCCTGTGCTGTGGGCCCTGCTTGCCAGGAGCTTCACACTTGCACACTCACCTACCCAGGCCCGGACCGCAGCCCCAGGCCACACAGATGGGGAAATGGGGATCAGGAGAGGGGGTCAGGGGGCCTCTCCAAGGGCACTCAGCTCTTTCGAGAGCAGGCTTCCCAGGGAAGGGAGCGCACCTCTGACTTCTGTTTCCCCGCTCATGCTAGGGACTTGGGCTGGGGAAGGCAGCCTGAGTCCTGGGTTGGAGGCAACGGAACTGAGCGATCATGGTAGAGGGCGCCTGAGCAAACCCAGAGCCAGGCCAGCCAGGCCCCTGATTCCCCACACCCTGCATGGTGTCGGGCCGGCCCTAGCGCCGTGCGTAACCCGACAGCAGTGATCCCACAGGCCACCCAGCTGTGGAGACGTGAAGGCCCCCAGAGCTGACCCTTGGCCCGGCGGGCAGGAGAAGGCGCAGCGGGAGCTGGCTTTGACGGCCGCCCCAAGACCCCGGCCGCCTGCTGCCCTGGACTTGCAGCTCTGCCACCAGCGCCCCGGCCGGGTTCCCCTGGGCTGTCCTGGGACAGGGATATGCCTGCTGGGTTTAGGATGACCGCTTGAAACGAGTGGACGCCGGGCTTTAACGGGTGGTGGCGCTTCCCGCCCCTGCCACTTGGTGGGCGCCTGACCCCCAGGTTATCGGGGCAGCAGCTTGCACGATGACCTCATTAAATGCGGTGGCCACGTCAGCACCTTTCTGAAGCCCCTTTTATCACTCACAGCGTGCCGGTGCGGCCCCGTCGGCACCTCCTCCCCGACACGGCTCTATCTTATCTGCCTTGGGGTGGGGACCCTCTCTGGGAGCCAGAGAGCAGGTCTGGGAATGCCTCCTCCAGACAGTCCGGCCGTCGGCTGCTGACACGGGCGGGGGCAGGGCGAGCGGGTCGTGGATTCTTGCTGACAAAACAGTGCAAACACGCATCGCCTTCTGGCTCCTGAAATGTAATAATGCACGGTGACTGTGCGCGGGAAGCCTGTCGGGCCACCACTGTCACTCGTCCCTGGCCCCCGCCAGCCTGCACTCAGCCAGCCCCGGCCCCCGTTGCGGGAAGACGACTGTCCTCTGCAGACCCCAGGGGCTGGTGTCAGGAGCCCCGCCTGTGGCTGGGGGGCACCTGGCACTCAAGGTCACCTCTCAAGAGGAGCAGGAAGAGAGGCCCGAGGATGCCTCTCTGCACCCCTCCACATGGCCCTGCACACTCAGACCGCCTTTGTGAACGCTCTGGTGCTCTGATGTGGACGGCTCTTTGTCCCCTGCCCTGGGCCCACGATTTTAGGGACGGTGCTGAATAGCAGCCCTCCTGCTCGCCTCTCTCCTGCACTCTTGCTTTGCTTCCCCCAGGCCTGCACACGAATACTAACAAGGGCCCAGCCAGGCAGTGAATGTCTGCTCCAGAAAGCTCAGGGCCCAGGCCCAGGGTTGGGGGGCAGTGGGGGCGGGGCAGTTCCCAGGGACCCTGCCGAGCCGTGGGCCTCAGGCTCACAGTCAGACCTGCAGAGAAACACCCGGGGCCCAGGGCTGAGACCATGTTGGGGCCACTCCTGCCCTCGCTGAGCGCCATCCCTTATGCTCCATGTTCCTCTCCCCTCCCCTCTGCACTCCTCTCCATATTCCAAGCAAAGCTCTGCTTCCTGCCACCAGATGCATTCTCCATGCCCAGCAGCCTGACCGGCAGCTCGCTTCTGGCCTAGGCGGGAGGAGCCGCTGAGACACACAGGCCAGGGGCCAAATCCTCAGGAGGACCCAGGGCCCAGCATCAGTCCTGGGGATGCCTAGAGGACCCCGTGGCCACATGGGAAGGGCCAGGAGGGATGCAGGTGGTGCCTCCCCCCCTCCCAGGACCCCATGGCCAGGGCTTGTCTAGGGAAAGCGCTGGGGAACTCAAGGTGGGGCCAGGGCCAGGTCAACACGAGCTGCAGCTTGCCCTCACTGGGGCCCTGAGCTTGGCCTCCTCCCCAGCTCAGGACCTGCCTGTCCACCATGGCACGGCCCGGAAGTCAGAGGGGCACCAATGCCATGCACCAAATCGGTCAGTGACCCCCTCCCCATGACTCTGGCTCAGCGGCCCTGAACAGGAATTGACCCTGCCCAGCAGGATGAGAATGCTTTGACTTCCCCCACTGTGCTGCCCTCAGCTGGCCCCTGGCTGCCTCTTGCATTCATTCCACAGCACTTGGGCACCCACCTACTGTATACACAGTGCACCTTGGGTGCAGAAGGGATGGGGATGGACCTGGTGGGGCAGACAGACAGCATTTATCAGAGGGACCTAAGTCACCCCCCGTGGGAGGTCCAGGGCACCCCAGACCCCTTCTGGGACTGAAGCTAGTGGCCAGGGGTCTCTCCCTCCCTCGTCTGGATCCCCCGTCCGGAACCGGAGCCACAGGCCCTTTCAGCATCTCGGCTTGCTCTTGGCTGCCCTGCTTCCTCTCTGCACGTCTGCCTGGTGTGGAACCTGACGAGAGATCATAATCCCAGGGTGAGTGGCCTGGGAGGTACCATCCCAACCCCCTCCTGCATTCCCAGGGTCACACACCGTTCTGGATTCTTCCTACCCTCCTGGGACAAGACTCGATAGCTGGATCTTCTGAGTCCTCAAGGAGCTCGCAGTGAGGCTGTGGGACACCTTCTGGGCTTCCCTGAGCCTGGTTGGGCCCCCATGCCAGTGCTGAGTGCTTCTGGGGGAGGGCAAGGTTGCAGTGTGAGCCCCTGAGACAGACGTCATGGGCTGTCTCGGATGAGAACACGGACACCTGGGGAGAGGGAGGGCAGAGCCACGTGGATACGATCGGCAGCCCCTGCTCAGAGCCATTCAAGTGACTGGTCAAATGTCCGGTCTGCTCAGCCCCTCCGCAGACACGGGCAAGCACTGGCCAGACACCAGGGATAAGTGTGCACCTGAAGCAGGCCCTTCCCCACGCAGCCACTGGTCCATTCAAAGTGGAGTGTGTGCATCGAAAGGGACGGTGGACGCTGTTTTAAGTGCGATCCGAGCCTGAAGGCAGCGGGCCTGGCTCGCCATCAGGACACATTTCAGGGAGGAGGTGGTTTTTGCACAACCCCTGGGAGACAGGGGCAGGTAGAGATGAGGGAAAGGGGGCCCCCGGACAGAATGGGGGGGTCATGAGGAAGCCTTGGCTGTCTTGGGGGGACCACAGGGCACCCAGAGAGGACTGATGGGGAATCCACCTGGGGACATGTTGAGAGACCAGCGGGCCAGACTTATCCATTCAGATGGACGCTACCTCCAGGCAGGCTGGCCCCAGCGTCCCCCCAAGACCCCCGACTCTCTGCAGCCCCTTTACCCACAACAGCCACATCAGCAGCCGGAGGCTCATCTTCTGGGAAACCCGAGGCCCCTTGCCCACTTTGTACGGGACACACAGCACAGACACCTCTGCTGACCTGCGGGGGGAGGGCGCTGCTGCTCACCACCATGGGGCAAAGCCAACGGGAGAAACAAAAAAGGAAACCTGATAAACAGTTTCCATATCCAACATTTTCCACATTCAATTATTTTTAAATTAAATAATCTCTCCCTAGGAGAAAAAGGAAAATTCCCGCTTAGCTCAGCCCTGCCAGGCCTCACAAAGCCCACATTGTGGGGCCCTCATGGAGAATGAGTCTCCTTGGAGCCCGCCCCTCAATGCCCCCTTTTATACTCCCGCTCCTCGGCAGCCCCTCAGACTGCTCCTGCGTGGTGGAGACCCTGGCCCACAGCCACACGGCCTCTGTGGGGCTCTGTTGGCTCCCGGGATCCCGGGGTGGGGGCATCAAACAGCTCTGGGTGGAGCAAGAAGGCCGCCAAGAAAAACTGAGCTCCAGAAGGCAGCATGGAGGGTCTGAGGGGTGACCAGGATGGGGGTCTTCCGGAGCCCGGGTGACACACTCAGAACCAACAGCTGGGAGAGTGTGAGGCAGAGTAGTTTGCACTGGACTCCTCCTCCGGCAGATGAGAACTATACATTCTGGACAAAATATATATACATATATATATATTTAAAAATGGAAGGCATTAGGGAGTGACTAGAAGCAGGTAGAAACCTCAGGGCACCAACCCTTGAAAGAAAGAGTTCTACTGGTGAAGTCCCACAGTCATCTGGCTTTCTCGTGGAGGCCACCACCCCATCCACACCCCGTGGGGCAGCTAGAACTCCAGTAGAAAGCCATAGTCTTATCAGATAGAGGTGTCAGAGGATGGGGTTGGAGGTTGCCAGGGCAGCTGTGGGTGGAAGGAGGAAATCTGGAGAGGAAGGGGCCACAGACAGGTGATCCCCAGTGTGCATCAAACCCCTCCAAGTCCTGGGCTGAGTCCTGTGCTGACCATGCCTGGGGGAGACGGCAAGGGGCCCAGCCACAGGCAACAGCGGGAAGGTTTCGAGAGCTGAGCAACCACACAGCGGCAGGGAGAGAATCTGGAATCGGAGTCCTGTCAACTTAGAGGGGCTTGGGGAACATCTTTGGTTTTCCACTAAAAGCCTGGACAGGCCATGCCTTAAGAGTAAAGCCTACATCCTGAGAGTGACAGCAAGGCTGAGACAGGCACATCCTGGCCAAGTATTAGATGAGCTTCTGCAAGGTGAGCTCAAGGTGAGACTGAAAGTTCTGCTAGAACAAAAACCAACACTCTCCAGAGGAAAAATCACAGAATCTAGAGTTTCTAAGATGTGTCGCGTGCAATGCCCCATAGGATAAAATAAAAAGCAAGTACCAAATGCACAAAGAAACAGGAAAATGTGACCCATAGTCAGAGGAAAGCTTAGTCAAGACAAGCCAACTCTGATAAGACCCAGATGTTGGCATTAGCAACAAAAACTTTAAAGAAGCTACTGCAAATATGTCTAAAGACGTAAATAAAAAGATGATCATAAGGAGTGAACAGGTAGGAAATACCACCAGAGAAATGGAAAATGTAATGAAGAACCAAATAGGATTTCTAGAACTGAAAAGGACAATGTGTGAAATGAACAAGTCCTTGGATGGGCTTTAAAAACAAGTTGAAGGTGGCAGAAGAAAGCGCAAGTGAACTTGGAGACAGATCCATAAAAATTATCCAATCGAAATAATAAAAAGAAAATTGAAACAAAAATGAACAGGGCCACAATGACCTGTGGGACACTATTTGGTGTATGTGTAACTGAAGTCCCAGAAGAAAAGAGGAGATAGAAAGTGAAACAGAAAAAAATTTGAAAAAAAAAAAGGCTAAAAAAAAAGCACTTAACACAAAGCATTTAAAAATATCCTTTAATCAAAAACCTCAGTTAAGGAAGTTAAAAGGCAAGCCATGTACTGGGAAAAAATATTTGCCATACATATAAATGACTAAGGACGGTATCTCCTAAAGAGCTCCTAAAAATCAACCAACAAAAAGACAAATAATCCAATAAAAAAAAAAAAAAGTGGACAAAAGAGTTGAACAAAGGTTTCACAAAAGCAATTACACCCAAGACTAAAAAGCACCATGATGTGAAAATAGGCTCCTCATTAGTCATCAGGGAGATGCATACTGAAACCACACTGAGATACTATTTTGTACCCACTGAAATGGCTAGAATTTAAAAGGCCAATGACACTAAATTTCAGCGAGGAAAGGAGCAACCCGGACAGCCGACCATGGCTGGTGGGGGTGCAGAGTGATTCCTTCCTTTAGAAAACAACGGGGTGATGTCTTATAAACCTAGACATACGCTTACCCTGTGACCCAGTGACTTTACACCTACATAACTTACATGAGAGAAATAAAAACTTAGGTCCACAAGCTTGTCCATGGCTGTTGGTAGCGACTATATTCACAATAGCCCAAATCTGGAAATAACCCCACACACCGTGCCCACAGGGCAACGGATCAACAACCTGGGATCTATTTATGCCGTAGGATACTACTCGGAGATGACGGGGAAGGAACTACCAAAAAGCGCGACAGCACGTGGATACATCTCAAACATCATTACATTGAGCAGAAAGCGGCTACACAAGAGAGCATGAGCCTCGGCGTGTGAATCTCAGAGGCGGGTGAAACTAATCTGGTGAAGAGCTAGCAACCAGAACGGGGTCGCTGGTCTGCCCTGGGGGTGCTGGCTGGCAGGGCTGGGGGAGGGAGGCAAAGCCTCTCTAGCTCCGTCTCGGGCGGTGTTGCATCCGTCACGAGCCATCCTAGCTGCGCCGAGTACCGTCTCTGTGATGTGTTGTGCGTGTGGGGCTCTGAAGCCAGGCGGACTGGGTTCCATCTCGGCTCCACCCCTGGCCGGACGGGAGGCTGCGTGAGTCTCCTACCTTCTCGGGGCCTCTGGTCTCTGATTCATGTGGCTCGTGGTGACAGCTGAATGAGATACTCAGGTAAACACCTAGAACAGAGCTGGTGCAGAAGAACATGCTGGACCCTTGTGAGCTCTTGTTATTTTTCATGTAGGTGGGCCGGAGCCCCACTGAGCGTGTTCCCAAGCGGTGGCCACTTGATCCAGTGAGCCACCTTCCTGGCAGGCGGAGAGCAGATGAGCCAGGAGCTGCCGCTGAATTAGTGGGTGGCCCCATGGCTGAATTAGTGGGTGGCCCCATGGCTGCCCCAGATGCATGGTTGTTCATTTCTCCCGGAGCGTCTCACAAGCACCTGGAAGTCCTTCGGGAGCCGTGAGGGGATTCTCTTCTCAGAAATGCTCCTGCACTTCCCCATGGACCCCGTGTGGACTGTGGGTTTCGGGGTTCAGAGCGAAGAGCTGCCCTCAGAGGCCCATGTGCGAGCTTCTCCGGCAGCTGCCGTGAGCGGGGTGAAGCGGGCATGGGAAAATTATTTGGCCCTTTGGCTTGAAGCAGGCCTCACTCCAGTTTGAGTTATGATATTTCTCATCTTTGAACTAAGAGGCTGTGTGTGATCCGGGGCATCCCGCTTCCTCGTTTTTGTCTGCTCCTCATGGTGGTCCGACACACTGATGGGGGCTGTGGGGTGTCCCTGGTTACCCGTTTCAGGAGACGGTTACAAGGCATGAAGCTCAGCAGTCAAGTTTGCACCAGACTGGAAGCTTCCACAGGGAATGGCTGTCTGCACGTGCTCCACCCCCATCCCTGTGTTGCCAGCCCTTGGCACACGGCCTGGCCCCTGCTGGGGGTGAAGGAGGCTGAGTGAGCTCCGGTCACTGCCTCTATGACCTCCCCACACCAGTGGGGGCAGAAGCCTGGCTGGGGGCGGGGCGGGTGCATCTGTGAGCTCCTCCCAGCAACGGTCCCTGTCTGAGCGCTTCGCACCAGGAGCTTGGCAGGCCCTCCCAGCTTCCTCCTGTCCCGTGGGTGCTCTGCCATCACAGTCAGCCGCTTGGCTAACCAGGGCATGCGGTTTGACGCGTCCTTCTTCCTGGCCCAGGGCCTCTGGGCCCACACTGTCGGGCATGACTGTGCCCTGGGCTAAATCTTGCCAGCCACATGCTCTGCCTCCTCCAGGAGGCCCCCAGTAGCTCTGCCGTCTGGAAGCACCCCCCTCACCAAGTGCCCCGCTTTGCTCCTCTCCCCCCGTGTGGAGGGGTATGGGGGCACCTTCCTTCGGTCACTCTGTGACTTCTGCTCCCTGTCCTTACCAGTCCCTTTGGCTGTTAATTTCATAAAGAGGCCATTGTTCATCTAGATGGTCTTTACAGAAGCATGTCCCCAGCTAGTGGAAACATTTAGTTAATAATTTAACACTGTGCTGTCTGCTGAATTTTCAGGCCCCCAAATAAGATCGATGGGGCTAACAATTGGCTTATTGAGTTTCCCGGCTCTGTTTCCTGAAGACACAGATGAGCAGAGAACGGCCGGCCGTGGGATGGGGGAGGGGAGGGCCGTACAGGGAAAAAAATGTAGATGGTATTGATGTAAGTTGTCAAAAATAATTGTTTTATTTTCCCTGGGAATGTTCCAGACACCCCCGGACGCACTGATCCATGACACTGGCTCTCCAGAAGCAGGAGTGTGGCATTTATCGGCATTTTGCTGCCCCCTCCTGAGATGTTCATCAGGTAAATGCTTGCACTCATTATGTTACAGCCTCTCCCCAAATTATTTCAGGACAGAGGCGGAGGGAAGGCAGGGCAATGACCCGCACCTCCTTCCTGCTGGCCTTCTGAGGGGCAGGTGGGAGCCTGGGGGACTTGCCCCGCAGGGTTAGAGGTGTCCAAGGCTGTGTGGGGTGTGGGCGATGCTCTGGGGTATGGAACATCCATAGCCAGGAGAAGCAAGAGAGGGTGGGGCCCGGGCAGCGTGAGCAAGACCCCAGTATGAACTTGGCCAGTGCTGCCGAGGACCCAGGGAAAATCCCAGACCTGGAGCCTCCACGCATGACCCCTTTACCAGAAGCAAATGGGGATAGAGCTCCGTCGTGAGGACATTGATGGCAGACTTCAGAGCGTGGGTGCATGACTGTCTACCCTCAGGCTCATCTCAGAAGTTCTGCTGGCAGCTCCGGAGGGAGGGGTGCTTTGGTGGAGCACACCCTCCCCATTCCCAGCGCCTGCCTAATGGTTTTCCCAACTTCGCCTGCTTCCTGGAAGAACTGCATCTTCCCGTGGAGCGGGAGGCCGTCTGCCCCTGGTCCCCAGCCTCCTGGCTGGGTGGGTTGGCTCTTCCCCGTGAGCGGTTGGCTCTCTGTTGATCTGGCAGTTGGGGAACGGGCGGGGCAGGTGAAGGGGTCAGCCCCATCTTGCACGTTTCTCGTGTGTGGGGCCCATGGTGAGGTGGTCACCTCCACTGTCACTGTTGGCGCTGGGGTCTCGTGAGACCAAGGCGCCGGTCTGTCCGAAGCCCCTCCCATGCCTGGCCAGCCTCCCTGCCTGTGTCTCTCTGCACCAAGCCTCGACGCCCTCTGAATTCCGGACCGAGCAGTGCCTTCTCCAGGGAGGTAGGTGCCCTTTACACTGTGCTCTGAGCACTTACCAGGGCTGACTGCCCA
Source organism: Callorhinus ursinus (assembly GCF_003265705.2). Classification (NCBI taxonomy): domain Eukaryota; kingdom Metazoa; phylum Chordata; class Mammalia; order Carnivora; family Otariidae; genus Callorhinus; species Callorhinus ursinus. The sequence goes on from NW_027397080.1 coordinate 35,134,708, forward strand.
GGACTGTCATCACTCGTCCATCCGTCTATCTGTCCGTTCACAGCTCCATGCATTGGTGCACCGAGGCCTGCCTGTGCCTCACTCTGGCCAGGGACCAGGGCTAAGATGGGCGGGTCACCTCCTATCCCTGGAGGGCTGTTTCCACCCGGGCTGTGTCCCACACAACATGGTCCACCGACTGGTGCTTGGAGGAGAGTGTGTCCCAGAAACTGCTTCAGGAGGTGAGTGATCAGAAGATGCCTGAGGACCTGGAAGGTGGGGCTGGGGGAGGACTGAGCTGAGCCAATGGTTCAGAAGCTCCCAATTAATGGCCTGAAGAGGCAAAACTCTGCAGCTGAGTACTCCAGGGCTGCTGGTCACCCTGAGAACTGGGTCCTTCCTGCTGGCTGGGGCTTGGGGAGCTCAGCACAGTCCCCGCAGAGGGGTAGTAATGGTTCGGTGGCTGCTGTCGGACAGGGTTCCCTCAACAGCCCATCCACAAGGGTTCTGTCTGCCCTGCTCAACTCCAAACTCACCCCAGCTCCCAGCTTGGCACCAGGAAGATGGGCTGGTGTGCTGACCACAGAAGACCTCATCTCGTCCACGCTCAGAGACCTTCTGTCCCACTTGCTTCTGGAGCCCCAGGAGGGCATGGTGGCCAGGACCCCCCGGGGTTCTGAGCGCCTCCCCAGCCAGCCGAGTGCCTGGCCTGGCATAGACCTGGGTGATCAGCACCAGCGCCAAGCCCGGGAAATACTCATCAACCACCCGCCCTGGGTCAGCAGACAAGGCAGGACCCTCCAGCACCCCCACTTTGAAAGGAGCCTCTGAAGTCAGCGAGTTGGGTTCTTGTTTCTTGGTTGGTTTTGCTCAGATAACAGGGAGTAGAAGGAGCCTCCTGGTCCAATAGTACACTGTGGAAAGCCCAAAGCCAAACGTTCCGGGGGCCTCTCCATCCCTGCCCAGAGGAGGGAGGGGAGCATCTGGCCCCAGATGATACATCTTATCTGAGGATCATGGAGGGTTTCTGGAGGCACATGGAAGGCTCTGAATCATGTTGGGGGGCGTGTTCTGTTTTTCCTCCTTACTGTCAGATCCCCCTTTCTCCCCCATGGGAGTCTCCCTTGGAAAAGCCAAGGAAGGTTGCCTACAGCCCCCAAAGGGGATTTGGTTTTTTTGTTTCCCTACAACTGGAAAAATGACCACAGGTTTGTGTGTGTGCTTGTGGGTCTGTGTGTGTGTGTAGGTGTGGACACGTGTGTGCGTGTGTCTGTGTGTGGGCCTGGTGTGTGTGTTTGTCTCTCCCCACCTTCTTTCTTTCCAGCACAAAAGCTCGGCGAGTGGCCCTGGACTGCCAGGTGAGGAGGGGTTGGGAAAGCAAATCAGGAAGAAATCTTTCCTCCTGTGCCACCTGGAGTCCCGAAGCAGAGAGAACAACTGGAAAACTGTCCCAAATCACGCAAGGTGAGGGCCACCAGCTCAGAGCTGTGATGGCTGTGTGGCGGGCACCCCCAGCGGCCCCCTGGCTGGCCCAGCAGCGCCCAGGGGTAGAGCCGGGGTGTAGCGGGCGTGGGCGTCCGTCAGCTGCTCAGCCCTCCTCTGGCAGCTCCGCTGGGTGGGTCTTGAGCAAAGAGGTCCCTGCAGGCAGAAATCTCGACCCTGCAGGTGACGCCTTGGGAACCCAGCCTGGTCCTGGGGGCTTGCCCCCCCACCAGACTGCAGCTGCAGAAGTCAGGGTGCTCCTCAGAGCCCACACGACGGCTGTTCTCCCAAACAGAAGGGGGGGTGCTGGTGCAGAGAAGCAGTACTGGATGCTTTCAGTGCAGGAAACGTCTGGGAGGCTCGAAGCATCGAGGAGAAAAACATGCCCCCCCTCATGCAGCTCCTTCTCCTCCTCTCCCCCGACTTAGATTTCCATGGTGGGGAGTGCACACATGTAGACACATGCCAACACATGTGTGCGCACATACGGATGCACGCACCCCCAAACACCTCTCCCCACGCATGCACACGGGCACATACACACACGCACATATTCACAGGTGCGCGTGCGCACGCGGGCTCACACACACCGTGATGTGGGTGTGTCTGAGGGGCACACACAATGGCTGGGCCTAGCAGACCCTCCGCTCTCCCATCACCTCCCCAATCCTCCAGAGACAGCTTCCAGGACGGGGGTGGCACTTCTTGGTTTAGTAATGGGTATGAGCGTCACGGCTTCTCTGTCAGCAGCTAGCGGGATCCGAATTTGGAATTCCACAAGGGAGAGTCGCAAGAATGCCAGGTTCCGACACCCAGAGGGAGAGTGGCCCTGGGCCCGGGTCAGGGGGACAAGCCCCCGTGGCCCCTGTGACCCTGGCTGGGGGCTGCCGGGTGCGTGGGGCAGAGCGGGCGGGCAGGGGCTCAGAGCCACCTGACCGCGGCCGCCTCCTTCCCAGTGCTAGCTGGAGCTCTCTCCCAGGACTTGGGATGGAGCACGGAATCAGGGTGGGTTTTGAAAGAAGTAGATGTTTTCCTTTGGAAAGTTTATTTGCAGATTTATGTCCAAGGGTGTTTTTTTTTTTAAGCCTCAGCCTCTGGGGTTAGATTTCAGATGTCCTTCTACCCACTCTACTTCTTTGATGTCCTATTTATTTGTTTGGGTTGGCCAGCCAAAAGTCAAAACACACAAACTCGGCTCCACTAAGCACACTTTCGGACACACGCCATGTGGTCATGATTGGACGAAGAACACGCTCTCTGTGGACACCTCACGGGAGGGGCCTCCCAGTGTCCTCCGAGGTTTTCACGCCACCCCTCGCTCAAAGTCAATAACATTCTTTCATTCACTTTCCAAAGCGGAAAGGCTGAGGAAGGGCTGCCTGAGAGGCCTGCTTCCTCGTGCCCGGGCCAGGCCCGGGCAGCCACCCGACCTCAGCCTGCCTTCACGCAGGAGGCCCGGCTCCCGGAACACAGCCTCCGTGAAGGCTTCTGCACAGAGCAGCAGGGACCACGCACACTGGGACTCCTTCTGGGTCGGGCCAGAGCCTTGCAGTGAGTACCCGGTCCTCTGGGAGACCGCGTGTGTTGTCCCCAGCCGCCTGTGCCTGTGTCGAGGTGGGGCCGGGGCCTCTGGTTCCAAGCACACAGGGTGCTGTCTTATGGGGGGGGGGATGGGTGACAGTCAGTGAGGGGGCAGGTCACAGATGAGCTTGGAAGCCGCCTTTCCCCAGGGTTTGGTTGTGGCTGGGGTGGCAGTGGGGACATCTGGAGAACTGCGCCCAGGTGGTGTCCGGGTGGGTGCCCTGGAGCCGGCTCCCACCATCTCTTCTGTGGCCTCGGCACTGTGGGTGGGGATCCTGGATTCCGTGTCCTACTTTCTTGTCCGATGACAGACCTTGCCGGGCAGCTCCAGCCGGCAAGAGGGGTAAGGCAGGCGGGGCTTGTGTGTGGCCGCGACCCGGGAAACTCTGAGACACCACAGTGACCAGAAGTGGAGGACCTGGCCATCTCAACTTCGGGAATGACCCAAGTCACATGGAGGGTGCCCTTCAGGGAACGGGACAGTGGGGCTTGGGGCTCCCTCGCCGACCATGGCATCTCTCTCAGATTTTGTGGCCTTGCTGATGGGAACTCCTGGACCCTGGGCTGGGGCCCAGGGCTCTGGCTCTTCCCGTGGAAGCTTCCGGACCACACCATGGTCCGAGTCTGCCCTGTCCTCGCTGTTTTCTGAAGATCACGTTGCACTGGGTGCGGGGCCATGCAGACTCTCGTGCCCAGGCGCAGGGCGGCTTCGTGAGCTGGTCTTCATTTGACAAGGCGTGAGCCGATGTTCAGGGACCACAGATCACACAGCTTCTGAGTAAGATGTGCGCCAAGTCAGGTGGACCTGCGTCTACAGCTGGACCCCGAGGGCTTTTGACAGAGAGATGGTTCCGGAAGACTTTGTTGGAAGGCACCTTAGTCCAGAGAGGAGAGGCCTCCCTGGCGCATTCCGGGGACGTCTGTCTCCTCTCTGGTCTCGTGCTCTGGTCTGAGGATCACGGAAGGTTTCTGGAGGCCCACGGAAGTGCATGATCCCAGACTGAGATGAAGAAGTTAGGGGATGCGCCAGTGTCAGCATTCTGGAATCCGTGGGCTCAGATGCAGCCCAGGACCCCACGATCCTCATCCAGACCACTGCCCCCGGCCCTGCGAGCCCTCCTCCTGTGATGACTGAGCAACAGGGCCTTGCATTTCCCAGGCCAGACCCCTTTCCTGCTGAGGGGGGCCGTTGATGCTCCTGCCCCAGTTGCTCCAGCCCCCTGCCCGGGGGTCTCCCAGTTTCCCCAGAAGGACGGGCACCCATCTCCTCAGAACACCGTAGCTCCTCTTCCCTTCACCTTGCTGCCCAATTGCATACACTTGGTCACTATCAGATCAGCAGGTAGACCAGATGACCCAGCAATCACTCCTAGACCCCTGGGCCCCAAATAACTGAAGTCCAAACAGACACTTGAACACAAACATTCACAATAACCAGCAGTGGACGTGGCCAAGAATAAAAGAGGACTGGACAAGCAAAATACAGTCCCTCCATGCAACGGAATACTATTCAGCCCTGAAAAAGGAATCCCTTGCAGACCCCTGCTGCATCGTGGATGAACCTCCAAAACACTAAGAGGAAGGAAGCCAGACACAGAGGCTACACGGGGTGGGGTTCAGTTTCTACGACGTGCCCAGAACAGGCAAATACAGAGAGCCAGAAAGCAGACTGCCGTTTCCCGGGCTGGTGAGCGCTCGTGGGGTTGAAGGTGTTCTGGGACCAGAGGGTGGTGACGGGTGCACCAGTCATGCATGTCCTCAATGCCGCTGAATTGTATACCTTAAAGTGATTAAAATGGTAAATTTATGTTATGTATGTATGTTATGTATTTTACCACAATAAGGATAATTTAATCCTTGATATTTCAGACTGATCTGGGAAAGGAAACACCAAAAAGCCAAAGTAAAGCAAGCTGGGCCTTAGGATAGCTTCAGGACCGGACCCCTCCCTGCCCGGTGATTCCTGGTTCCCTGAGGGCATTTCGTGTGGCTGGACCGCAGGCAGGGGTGAAGCCTGCCGTCCCCCCAGGACAGAAGGCACCGTGAGGACCCAGGCTGCCCCCCTGCCTACGGCGGAGGCAGGAGGCCCCAAAGCCCCCAGAAGAGAGGACAGGGCTCTGTGCTCTGCCGGGGCCGCGGGAGCCGAGGGCTGGCCTTGGCCACGTCCACTGGTCGTCACCCCTCGGCAGAGCTCCCCCTGCAGCCCCCACCATTAGGGGCGTGATGATTGCTTGTCTAACCCGGAGCTCCCGCCTGTAACAACAGGGCCGCCTAATTGAAATGTATGAGAAACAATTAAGAGTAATTGGAATCAATTAATAGATGATTTTCTTGGGAACTAGTACACAACGTGAGGCAGAATCTAATTACAATTTCTAAGTGCACACACCTCCCCAATCAAGAGCGAGCATATGCCGTCAGAGTGGCAACCTGAGCGTGAGGATGGGCTGTAGCGATGGGGGCAGGGCCAGCCGATGCTGCGGAGAAGGCAGGTGGGCTGGCATGCCCCAGCAGGCGGCTCTGCCTGGGACACGGCCCTAGGGGTCTCCCAGGCCTGCCCACTGCCCAGGGGCTACACATCCAGCCCCAGGGTCAGGCTTTACTTAGTTTTTATCAGATTTTATTTGTTTATTTATTAGAGAGAGAGAGAGAGAGAGAGAGAGAGAGCATACAAGCAGGGGGAGGAGCAGGGGGAGGGGAGAGGGAGGAAAAGAACCCCAAGCAGACTCCCCACTGACCACGGAACCCAACAAGGGACTCGATCCCACGACCCTGAGATCATGACCTGAGCCGAAATCAAAACGCATGCCTAAGGGACTGAGCACCCCAGGCGCCCCCGGGCTTTATTTTTCAGGGGATGTGGTTGAGCCAGTGCCCGGACACGGGCATGGAGGTCCCCCCTCCCTCATCCTTTGAGACTTGGGGACATCTGTGTCAAATGAAAAAAAGACCCCAAGCTGGAGCCTCCGAGCCCCTCCAGGACTATGCACAGCGCGGACGGAAAGGGGAGCTGGGCAACAGCTCATGGCTATTCTACCCAAGGAAGGGAGCCTGCTAATGAGGACCAATTAGCCCAGAACAGAGCCGCCAAGAGCCCAGGACAGGGGACCCAGGGGTGACGGCGGCGCAGCCTCTTGCCAACGCCTCGGCCCAGGGTGCCGGGCAACAGAGAGAAAGGCCATCTCTGCCTGTTCCCACCAGAGGGGCTGTCTGTGTCCTGTGTACCAGGATCCTGCTCAGCTGCTAATTAGGGGTTTTGGACAAACATGTTTTTCCTCCAGGATTTGGCTTAATTTTTAAAGAACAGGCCGAGAGAAGCCCCTCCCTGTGCTGCCCCCCCCCTCCCAGTTCCTGCCACCATTTCAGCGGCTGCTTAGCCTGGAAATAGAGCCCGGGACATCTGCTCCTTGGTCCATCCATCCATTCATTCCTTCGATCCTTCGGCAAGGGTGTTCTGGGCACCCTCCTTGGGCGGGGTCTCCATGTGGGGGGGAGGAAGCAGCCTTGTGTCCTAATCAAGGGACCCTCGGATAAGGAGGGGCTGCCAGCAAAGCCCCTGGGGAGTGTGGGGGGGGTGAGGTGGGGAAGCCACCCCCAGACCCAGAATCCCGGTAGCTCCCCAAGGAATGGGCCTGTCGGGTGTGCAAGGGGGAAGGGACCAGGAGAAGTTGCAATCCACCAGGGCTGAAGCCCACCCAGGTAAGGGGGCTGGAGGCCAAGGCCCCCCTCCCCAAGGAAGGCTCCGCAGGCAGGCCGTTCCGGGCTGGCGGGCAGGAGCTGCCTGGGGCTGCGAGGGGCTGGGTGGGCAAGGGCCTGTCAGTGTGGGTTTAGTGTCCTTCCTTATCAGATGGGATCGGGCTGCTCTCTGACTGCCCCCGCTGAGCCCGTCCCACCCCCCCCCCTCACCCCCGCATTCAGGCCCACTTCCTGTGTGCTGAAAGCCAAGCTCTTATCTCCTCCCCCTCTGACCCCAGGCCTGCATAGGAGGCCAGCTCTAATTTCTGCCCCCGAGCAGCAGGTGAGAAAGTCTCTAGCTCTGGGGCAGGGAGAGCAGCGGGGTTCCCCTGGGGCGGGGGCTCCCTGGGGCGGGGGCTGTATGCTCAGCCGCTTCCTCTTTAGCTGGAGTAAGCAAAGGTGTGCTCCCTCATTCTGCCCAAAGATCCCAGGGTCTTGCAGGGTCTGACTCTTCCCTAGAAGCTTCTCTAAACACCCAGCACCCCCCACCCCCGCCAGCCCCTGGGGCTTGCTTGTTTTCTCTGACTGGACTGTGGGGGCGGATGGTGCACCGTGACAGTTAAAGCACACGGGGCTGGTTGGCCTGGTGGGGGCAGGGGGCAGGTGAGTAGAGAGGAGACGCAGCTGGCAAGGAGGAGAGCCGGGATTCCCTGCAGCTCTGCAGGCTGGAGCGCGTGCCCTGGGCTCAAGGTCAGCGTCAGGCACGCCTGCAGCTTGCAGCTCTGGCCAGGCAAGGGTTAAAGGCCGCGGTGAGACTTGACAAGTCCAAGGTGAAGTGGGTGGCCAGAGGTCTCAAAGGCGTCCTTAACCCCTCTTGGCTGAGAATTCCAGCTGTGGTTCTCCAGAGAGACTCCCGTCATCACTTGTCGGGGGAATCAGAGATGCTGGCAGCAAGATGGGCTTGCATTCTTAAAGGGACAGTGAGTCCAGAACCTTCCTCCCCTGGGAACTCGGCACCTTCCCCAGCTCAGCACCTGGGTGCGTTTCTTCCCAGCTGCAAGAGCTCAACTCAGCCCCACACAAAGCCGCTCTGCAGGGCACGGGCCGAGCAGGCATGAGGGACTGAGGGCAATGACAAGGGGCGCATTAACCAGGGGGGGCTTGGGGCCCTCCTTGACGACGTGCCCCCGGAACATGCAGAGACTAGAGGCGCCCCTCTTCCCACGACTCACTCCTAACCCACAGGGAGTCCCCTCTGCCTTCTGAGTAGCAAGGACTGTTCCTGGAAGGGCCACCTCCTGCTGGGCCCATGGCCCCTTCCGCACTCTGGGTTTCCCTTTATGTTGCGGTCAGGACAATTCTCAACAGTGTGCCTAGAGCCTCGGCCCCGTGAAGTTCTCCAGCATCCATGGTTAAACCCGCTCTGCTCTCTGCCAGGCCCTGTGCGGAGGTGCAGTCCCGATGAGCCAGCCAAGGTCCCCGCTCAGGGCTCCCGCTGACTCTGGTCTTGCCCAAATCCAGACAGTGGGATGCTGGGGGCAGGGGGGTGGTGGTACTTGAGTAGGAGGGGCCCTACTCCAATACTTAACCCTTTAGATAAAGAAGCCGGAGGAGAGCCCCCTCCCCCATCCTCAGACTCATAGCAGCCCCACCTCCCACCCTAGAGCCCTGAGCCCCGGATGGCCTCTCTGCCCCCCCGGCCCCTCTCCCTCCCCCGGCACGGCACAGCTGCAGCCCCACCCCAAGCACAGCCACCTGGAATGCCACAGGGTCCAGAATGGGGCCCCTGGGTGGGGAGGAACAGGGGAGCACTGGGAGCTCCTAGGGTGTGTGGTGGTGCAGCCTCCCTAGAGCCCGAGGTTAATGCCATGCTCGGGGAGTGTGTCCTGCCCCCTCCCAGGGCGGATCGCCCATGTCCAGTCTGGGTTCCCCCACCCTGCTGCCCCCCCCAAGACTATACCGACACCTGGCTTTCACAGAACGCGTCGGGGGGCTTTGGGGACAGCTTGGGAGGCCCTTCAGGGGGAAGAGCTAGCTGATGGAGGGAGCGGACTGTCAGGGGAGGAGGGTAGTCCCAGTCCTGCCGGTATTGGTGCTCACCCCATGCTGAACTCCAGTGCCTTACATACGCCGAAGAAGAAGCCGACGGGCAAGCTCTGTGCTTCTTGTCTTTTTATGGCAGGGAAACTGAGGCATTCAGGATCCCACCCGGCTGCAGAGCCGCAGAACCAGCTCTTGGGGGCCCAGAGTCCTTGCCAAGTCCCAACACCGGAGCCTGGTTCTGTAGGAGGGAGGGAGAGTTGTCCCAGGGTCTCTGTCCCGGAGGAGGGGCCATGCTGTGTGGCAGTGTCCTGGAGACACAGGGGTCCACCGTGTCCTGTCGGCTCCAGGCAGCATGCTTCGGCCCACCGCCCCTTGAACGAGGAGGGTCTCTGCACATTTCCTACTGCCCTTGCAAGAGCCCCAGTGGCCCTTGAGTGACAAACCCTCCCCACCCACAGGACGCTGGGCTGACACAGCAGGAAGCCATCTTGGCAAGGGGGTGACCCCCTCCACCTGCCGTGACACCTGGCAGTGTCTGAAACAGTTCTGGTTGTCCCTGTCATCTCGTCAGTGGAGGCCGACGCTGCAAACAGCCCACCGTGCACAGGACAGCCCCCACAGCAGAATGGTCTGAGCCTGAATATCAGCAGTTTCGAGGTCGAGAAACCCCTGACAAGGGAGGACACAGAATCCCGTGGCCACAGCAGCTGGGAGTGGGGGGTTTCAGGGGCTTCTTGGAGCCCCTCCCAGCCCAGCCAGCTCACCACGCAGCCCAGCATGGGCTTTGTCCCCTGGGACTCAGTGCTCAGATGCCCAGTGCTCGGAGGCATGAGATGTGGACCCAAAGAGGCGTCCGACAGCTTGTGCACCAGGAGAGCCCTCCAGAGTCACCGTCCTGCCAGAGAATCCCAGTCCCCCGAGACCCTGCTCCTGAGCCCCGGGTGCCCTGGGCCTCCCACCCTCTGTCAGAGCACCCGCTGTCCAGGGCGCTGTCCGGGCCCAGTGCTGTGAGCGGCCACCCAGGAAGGAAGTGAGCTTCACCCTCGAAGTTCTGGGACCCCCCTGCACGGGGCTTCCCAGACCCTCCTGCTGTCCCTTCCCCCTGGACAGGCGAGCCGGGATGCCCGGGGGGACGTCGGGGCACTGTGGTGCCACCCCGGGCCCTTCGTGTGTCCTCCCTGCCACCGTGACACAGCTTCCCAAGCGAGGCCCAGCTTGTCACCCCAGATGTATGCGAGTGGCAGCCGTGTGCGGCGAGCCAGCAGAGAGCTGATACGCTTGGTATCAGTAACCAGATCGGCGTCCGGGTCAAATAACTTATTGTCAGGATAAACAGAATTCCCGCCCAGGACCCACCGCGTTTGCTGGTCCCGACTGTGTGGACGGGGGGTATTGCAAGAGCCTCCTGGGTGTGTGATCAGGGAGGGTGGGGTAAGGGGACCGAGGGCTGCTGTCCACGGAGATGGGGCGGCAGACGGGTGGTAGAGGGGCCCCAGGCCGGATCCAACGCCCCAGAACCCACCCCTCCAGCGGCCCGAGGCGCTGCCTCCCCCGGAGCGAAGATCTGAAGCGCAGAGTCCAGTGGGGCGGAGGACACCCGGGTTTGGACAGCTTTGTACCTGGAGCCTCACGAGGGCGCGGGCGGGGGGCTCTGAGGGAACTCTATGCTGAGTGACAATTCAGGAAGAAAAGGAGGATGTTGAAAACAGAAGATTTTAACTGCCGAATATTAGTTTTGGAGGGTTGGCGCCTGCCTGCCCGCCCTTGGGCCGGGACCTTCCTGCTGGCCCCAGAGGCGCTGGGGTCCCCAGCCCGCCCACGGTGTGTGTGGCCCTTTTGTTCCACGGAGCGTTGTCTGTGGCGGTCCACAGTGGCCTGGGGGCTCTGAGAGCTATTTTCTCTCTCAGATGGGGAGACACTGTGCCAGTGAGGCTGGGCTTGGCCTTGAGGGAGCAGGAGAACCTGTTCTGTACCCCCAGCCCCCAGACACAGCGGCCTCCCCTGCTGTCAGGCCCGGGGGCAGCCAGGGTGGGCACGGGGGCCCCCGGGCCAGGAGCTGGTTGGGGCTGGTTGGGGCTGCCGCTGGTCGGCGCGGGTGGGGACAGGTCGCGCCCTGCCTTCCTGCGGCCTGCTTGGCCCCGTCCTCAGCCCTGGGCTCTGGCTCCCATGCAGGGCAGGGCCCCTTCCTTCTGCTCTTATGATTAGCCCTCAGTGGGAGCTGCATACCTATGCAGGGGTGAGGTTCAGCACAGAGGGGCTGCACGAAGAGGAGGGGAGTGGTCACCTGGGCCATGGCCCTTGCTTGGCCGGCCACCAACCCCTTCCTCCAACCCCTCCAACCCTCTTCCAGAGCTCTCCGTGGTCCCTATAGTGGATTCAGCAGTGTTCCCCTAAAGTTCACGTCTGCCCGGAACCTCAGAATGCACCTTCTTTGGAAGTAGGATCTTTGTAGACACACAGGGAGAAGCCATGTGGCCCCAGAGGCAGAGGTCGGGGTGTAGGGTCCAGAAGAGGCAAGGATGGCTGGCCACACCAGGACAAGTTCCCCTCACGGCCCCCAGTAGGGACGGGCCCCGGGACGCCTTGATTTCAGCTTCCAGACGGCAGCCCCGAGAGAAGACATGTGCACTGGTCTACGCCTCCCAGCGCCGCATACGGCAGCCCTGGGGCGCTAAGCCTGTCCCTGAGTGCCATCCCCAGGTGCTCCTGCGGGAAACCCACTCAGGCCAGTGGTCAGGGTCACTGAAGGACTGTCCCGCTGTGTGTCCTGTACGCTGAGGGGCACAGGAGGGTCCTGCACCTCAGCCACAGGGAACCCACCACCCCCTCCAGGGGGAGCGTCCACTGCTTTTGTCTCCCCGAAGAGTGCTGACCCAACAGAACAGAGCCGGCCCCGAAGCTGTGTCCCCCGGAGAGGGTGGGGGCGTCTGACGTCATCCTGAGAGCCAGGGGCCACCTCACAGCGGGTTCCCTCTTACCCACACCTTGCTCACCCTGCTCCGTGGGGCCAGTCATCACATGGGGGGCTTCTGCGGCTTGCAAGCAGCGAGAGATTTCCTGGAAGCTACTCTCTGTGTCCCTCAGAGAGGGTCTGGGGGTTTTGGTGTAACCACCTCAAGAAAGCGTTTTCCTGAAGGCAGAACGCAGAGAACGGAGGACACAGAGCAGGTGGGCTGGTGGGGTGGCCCGTCCTAGGGGCTGTGGCTCCCCTCTGTGTGTGGGTCCCCAGAGTGAGAATGGGCCCCTACCAGGTAGCTGGGGGCTTTGCCCAGACCCCGGGGGTGCACTCCTCCAGCGCGGGCCCGGGGCCCCGGGCACACGCCGTCCGGCTTTCAGCCCCCTCTGTGACGAGGACCCTAGAGCCTTTCCTCAGGGAAGGAAGGAAAGAAGGAATCTGTCAGATTTGTGTCTTAGGATGGCCTCCCAGCTTGGCAGCAACGTGGGGCGTGCACAGGGAGATTGCTTGGAGGCTGTTCGAAGCGTCCTAGCAGAACAGGGATGTGGAGGGCCCAGGACGAGCAGGGCGGAGGCGGGTAGGACAGTGGAACCCTGGGGAGGAGGGTGGGCTGGCCTGGAGGGGGCAGCCCTGTAAGGCAAGGACCCTTCCTTGGAGCACCCAGTTTCCCTGGCCCTGCTGTGAGAGCCCCGCCCTGGACCCGCTCTGTGGCATGGCTGAGGAGGAGGGACAGGGGTCCCGGGGACCACCGTGCCCTGTCCTGGCTGCACTGTGTCTGCACCAGGTGAGCGTCCAGGAGCCGCCAGTCCCTCTGCCTGCAAGGCCCGCCCCCACTGGGGGTCCTGATCCAGAGTCCTTCTTCAGCCCAGGCCTCCCTTCCATCCTGGGACTGGGGAGATAGTGAGCCCCTCCTCGCCCCCAGCTTGCCCTCTCTTTCTCTGTCCAGCGGGGAGGCTGTTCCTGCTTCCCGGCCCACCTGTGGCCCCACAGCCGCGGGGAGGTTCTGCGTGTGCGGAGCCGGGGGCCACCAGCGGCTCTCTTAAGCTGGAAAGGCCTCTTGACATCATTACATAAGCTGTCACATTGTTACCCGCCTCGCCAGAAGTTGTAAATACTCAGGGAAAAAGCGCTCTTTGTTGATGAGGTTCTGGGATATGGGACCTTGCAGCTTTTACTGCTCTGGATTAAGGGCAATCAGGCCTGCTGGAAAGCACGGCGGCCCGGGAACCTCCGCACGCCGTCAAAGGGGCTTTCTGATTGTGTGCGTTTGGTCCCCAGCCCCGGGGGGGGGGGGCGGGGATTCCCCTCCTGGGGCCCATGGGCACCCACAGGTGGCTGGCGGGGTGCCCCCCGGTCCTCATGAACCTCCCCCCCGGGGGGGGGGTGCGCTGTCCCGGGCCAGAAGCGCCTCGTGAGAGCGGGAAGGAGATGGTCTCCCAGGTTGGCGGGGCAGAGACCGCCCCTGTCAGCCTGCGGAGCGGTTCACGGGTTCCAGCCGCACACGAGGTGTGAAGGTCAGACTCAGACCCCCTGCCCTCTGCGGCCTGAGCTTCTAACTTAGTTCCAATCTGTTCTAAGCCCAGGCGGCCGCCTCGCAAAGACCCCTTGGGGATGCCCTGTCATATTCTCAGGCTCACGGTGTGCCCCAACCGGCACCGTCGAGGAACGGGCCTGCTTGTGCCAGGGGTCCCCGGTGTTCCTGGGCACTAAGTCCCAAGAGAGACCCCTGGCCCCGGCATCCCAGGTTGAAAAGATGACAACAGCATCTCATTTCCGCGCCGGACGCACACAGCACGCGCTAGCAAGAGGCGCACAGACAACCCCAGATGGCTCCCTGTGGGATGCTGGGTTGCCCAAAGCCAATGGGCCAGCTCCGCACAGGTGCTCCCGAAGTCCGCGCGGGGATCCAGAATCCAGCTGGGGGGAAATTTCCTGGGAACCAGTGGCTGCCTGGGATGCTGCACCCCCAGCCCCAACACACTGGCCAGCTCCCTGCCCTGGGCACCCGCGGGCCCGGGAATCCGACAACCTGGAACCTGAGCTCCTCCTCAGCAGAGTCTGAAACGCGGGGAGTGCCACTGAAGCGAGCCACACGCAGCAAGGAGAAAGTCCAGAATGCCATAAATCCCCACATTTAGAGATAAGATGGAATTTTCTTTCATTTCTGCCCAGGGGATTGGCAGGGATGGCGGGTCCTCAGCAGTGTGGAGCTTTGCATGGAAGAAGGAAGATGAACGGACAGGGTGACAGTGGCCGCGTTCTGGGTGACAAGATGCTCTGCCCGGTCACAGGGCGGCGTCTGGGGAGAGGCCAGGACCTCAAGCGCAGGCATTCCTGCGTGCACAGCCTGCCCGTGACGTCCGGGCCCGCCCCAGGTCTCGGAGGACAGTAGAGCTCACAAACCAGCAGGATGCCCCGGCCCCCCGGCCTCAGAGTGGGTCCGGGGGCAGGACCCGCCCGCAAGCATGCACCCGCCCTGTCCACAGGCCACAGGGGCTGGGGCTGGGCTTGGCCGGGAGTCTCGACTGTTTTTCAGTTCTGTTTTTCCAAGGAGCGGGGGGAATGACAGGCTCTGAGGGGAAGAGAATGATGTAACTTGAGTCAATCAACCGACGGCTTATTCCAGGCCCCGTTTCCCCTCTGTCTCTGAGCTCCGGGGGCAGCCTGGCGAGCACGTGGCCTTCACCGACAGCCACGCACCCGCACACACACACACAAGCTCAAACCCTGCCCCAGCATGCGCACCCTCGGAGGCCCCGCTCCGTCTGCCTGGCTTCAGCCTTCATGGGGGGATGCGACTCTCCCACACGCCTCCACCCTCCTGCCCTCCCCTCTCTGGCTTCCCTGCCTTCCCTGCCCTTTGTAAAGAGCCTGCGGTGTGGCCCACACGGCCTGGGGCTGTCCCCTGTGCCGTGTGACAGAGACAAACCCCCGTGTCCGGCATTCGTCCCTCTGGGAGTGGGACAAAGTGTGCCTGGGTGCTGGGGCGGTGCTGCCTGGCTGGGGTCACGGAGGACGAAGCTTGCAGGAGGCGTGCGGGCAATGTCCCCTCTAAACGGTGCCCCCCCTCACCCCCTGCCCTGGGCCTGGCCTCACCCGGCTCCTCGGAGGGCACGGCTGGACCCGGTTGAGCAGGTGTAGCCCGGAAGCTCTTCCTGTCACAACGGTGGCTGGGGTGGGATGGGCGGGGTCTCTGAGTCACCTGGGCTTGGGGAGAAGCCCTTAGAGGGATCAGTGGAGATCAAAGAACTTTGTCTTATCTTAGGAGGACCTTTGTGTGGTGAGCGGTGCCCGGGAGGATGGCTTCAGCAGGAGGTTTTTGCTTAGAAAGGCAGGTCCATGTTATCGATTCCTCTCTCTACCTGCTCAGGGTCAAGGTGGACAGATGCAGACTTTGTGCCCTGGGATGGTGATAACAATGGCCTAGGCCACCTGGAATACATTCTTGTTCCTCCGGAAGGCAGGTGCACCGCCAGCCCCCGGGGCCCTGCGCCCGCCCCTCTGCCTGTGGCTGCACCCTGCAGGCAGCCCTGGGGCTCGGCCTTTGCAGACCCAGCCCTACGCTCACACTCATATGCGCGGGCACACACACAGTGCACCATCTACCTTTTCGTTGGACCTTGCAACAGCCAACGCCTCGCATTCAAATTCCCAGGGACCTGTAGGGTCTGGTCCTTAACAGACATTTATTTTCTTGTCTTGGCCTGGTTTACGTGTTTCTCTGAATTCGGCGTACTTGCGCATTTTATCATGGCTTCGCAGTACAGCTAATTAACAGTAGAGGGCGCAGGTGCACACCTTGCCCAGCTCTGCATCGAGGAAAAAGGAAGTAGGTCTCTCAAAAGACCGTACCTGGCCACTGTGGCAGCAAATCCTCAGCACTCTCCTCTAAGGGACAGCCTTCTACTCCCTCCCTTCACGGTCCCTTGTTACATATAGGCAGTGTCGCGCTGACTGGGCTGGTGGCTGCCCCAAGTCGCTCAGCTGTGCCTCCCAGAGGTGGGAAGCCCCATTCGTCTAACCCCAGCTGGACCTGTCTTGGCTTCCCTCAAGTGTGGGCAGAAGATGCCAAAGCTCTGTGGAGAATCAGCTGAAAGCCACACCTGCCCACGATGGCTTCTAGGGACATCAGACGGGTGCTCAGACTTTACCCTCCTCCATCCCTGGAGCCAGGGGCCGGCCAGCAAGATGCCCACGCTGGGAGGGCTTCTCTCCCTGTCTGTCCCCCACTCTCCCTGCACCTGGTTCGATGGCCTCAGACTTGTGCCTCGGGTCTGCTGGAACCAGAAGGCAAGCCACAGTCCACATCACTTCCCACCATTCCCCTCCTGCCCCAAAGGCCAACGCTCCTGAGCCAGGGAAAGCTGGACTGTTTGGAATAAATGTCCAAGCATAGGGCACCTGGGTGGCTCAGTTGGTTAAAAGTCCACTCACGTTGGGCTCCTTGCTCAGCAGGGAGCCTGCTTCTCCCTCTGCCTCTACCCCACCCCCCGCTTCTGCCTTCTCTCTCTCTCTCTCTCTCTCTTTCGCTCACTCTTTCTCCAATAAATAAAATCTTTAAAAATTTTTTTTAAAATGTCCAAGCATGTCAGAAGAAAACTGGCCAGTTTTGACTCACCCTTCAAATAGCGAACCTTATTGCCAACTTCTGATCGCTCCTTTGACCTTCAGAGGAAGCAGGAGGACCCCACGCGGAGCCACATGCGCAAGGCCTCCTCCCAGCTGAACTCCGTGCTCCTCTGCTCCAGCTTGGCTGCAGGCGGGACAGGGAGGTGGCCTTTGGAGCCGCCGGACCCCTGACCACAGCATCCTCATTGCGCTAGACATCCCCCAGAAGTGTTTTGCTCCTTGGGTTCTGGAAGAACACTTTTGTCCCAACTCCTCCCACAGACAGTGGAAGCGGGCCGAGGCTGGGTCGGAATTGCTGGGTGTCACTTCGAATGGCATGCCACGTTAGTAGCCACTGGTGGCATTGAAAATGTAAATGAATTAATGAGAGAGCTCGGGGGCTGTTCTTTTTCATTCACAGTTGTGTCTTTCCAGGGGAAGTGGGTAGAGCACTGGTCACAAGCACAATTCCCCTGGTGTTTTGATTACTTTTTATTGTTACAAATCTTTCAAGAAACAGGGGGAAAACACACCCTCTATTGCTTTCTGGCATGCCTTAAATATCCAGATGATGTGCAGAACTGATCAATTTACTTTTGTTACTTGCAATTTGGAAATGTGGTTATTGAGATCGCCCAACCTACAGGGAAGTTCGAGGCCAATGAGGGTTTGCTGGCAAGGATGGAGCAAAGAACCCCAAGTTGGAAAAGGAGTGATCTATCTGTGAATGTGTATATATGTGTGTGTGTATGTGTATACGTGGGTATGTGAGTGTGTGCTCACGAGTATATGTGAGTGTGTGTGTGCATGTGTATATATATGATGTGCTGAAGCTTCCTTTCCCACACTTTCTGGCTTATGTTGTAGAAGAGTAAGAAGAAACATGACATGAAAAAAGAAGAAAACATGACAATGAAAAACTTTGAAGCAGATAATTTTCTTTAAAAACATACACACGCTCACATGACACCCTACCTCCTCGAGAATAGGAACAAATCTGAGAAAGCTGTAGGTTAGCAACCTGACAAGACGGAGTAGAAAGGAGCTCAAAAGATGCTCTTAATACAGTTATTAAAAGTCCTATATGTGTCTTCCCTTGTAATTGAATTTCACCGCATAATTTAAGAAAAGCCACACAAAAAAAACTTGTAGTAAAAAACTGGGGTATAATTTTCTTCAATCAACTCCGGCTCATGACTGCAATTACCCCGAAGCCTTTGCGAGCTCGCTGTGATGCTCGGGGCCGGGCTCGGAGCCGCCGTGGGTGGCGCCCTTTCATGTGCCTCTCAAACCCTTCTTTATTGTAAGGTTTCAAATTAGCGCTAGCAGCAATGAGCAAATTTGATAATTCGATCTCAAATTAGTTAATGTAATGTGCCAGTAACCACTAACTAGTGCATTACAAAGAGGAAAATGTATCTTTTTGGAGTTGGGATATAAAGTTAACCAGCCTGTCATTTTGCCTTTGGAAACTTTTTTGGTCTTTATTAAAAGAAAATAATCCTATAAGCAACGTGCATCCCTCATGGAGCTGGTGGTGTCGGGATGAGGAAGCTGGGGTGTGTGGCAGGCTTGGGGCCCGTGACACCGGCCCCGCCAGGCCTGCCCTCAGAGGGCTTCCCGGAGCCACTGGGCCTGGAGGCCAGGGCTGGTGAGAAGTGGAAAGCCCGGAGGGACCCACCCCCATGGCAGCTTCATGGGAGGAAGTCGGTTCCTGAAGGAGAAGTCAGATCTGGGCAGAAGCAAGATGCTGCAGCGAGCCCAGTGATACCCTCCTTGGAGACTCCCACGGCTCTGTACCTTAACCCTAAGACCCTGACCACCCATGCCCACACCCAGCTTAGTAATGGAGCCAGTGACAAGAGACCGGGCCCAGAGAGCACGTGCGCTTGGTCGTCCCTCCTAATCAGCTGGGATCCTCAACAGGGTCAAGGCTGGCCAAGAATGTCCTTCTCCTCAACTCATTACTGTCACTCCCCGAGTAAGTGCCAGCAACGTCCCCTGGGATGCCTGCTTACGTCATAGGAGCAGCAGCCAAGGGGCAAACATCCCTTGCACCACGTGGCCAGAGAGAAGGTCCTCCCATCCGTCATACTGTCAAAACACAGGGCTTCCGGGGTGTATCCAGTGCGTCTTGTGCACCGAGCTGTGAAGAACCTCATACCTGTGTCTGGGTCACTGCACGTGTCACTGGTTCTGGCCGCACTGCATCCCTGCGTCCCGCCACGCTGCATCCCTGCTTCCTCTACACTGTATCCTTGCTTCCCGCCACATTGTACCCTGCTTCTGCTACACTGCATCCCTGCATCCCACCACACTGCATCCCTGCTTCCGCTACACTGCATCCCTCCATCCCACCACACTGCATCCCTGCTTCCGCTATACTGTATCCCGCTTCCACTACACTGCATCCCTGCTTCCGCTACACTGCATCCCTGCACTCTGCTGCACTGTCCACTCCCTTTCTCTTCCCCATCCCTCGGCTTCCTGGTTCCCCCACCCCCGCCCCCTGTGCTTGGTGAATACTGTGGGTATTTAATAACCACCCATTCTTCCCTGGAAGCTGGATGGATATGCAACTGGAACCTGAGGGGCCCGGAATTCTGTCCAGCTGGACCTGACCTGTGTGCCTTGGAAAAGGAAGGTTTCCTTTGGAATGCAAGGCTGGCGGCCCCCTCCCCCATGGTGTGGGGCAAACCCCATAAGTAAAGCAGTAAAGAAGGGCTGGAAAGACTTTCGAAAGCTTCACTGTGGCCCTGAACTTGCTACTCTAATCAGAGCTGAAAGGTCCCTCCCCACCCCCACCCTCCCTCAGTCAGTGACAGACGACTCCTGCCTGAAACGGTTTAAAAGGAACAGGAGAAGCTCTTTATCTGTGTGGCCAGAGCCCATTTACTTCGGGAGAAAGCCCCAGCCCCGTCCCACTGAAAGCCATGGCTTGTTCTCTCATCTGATGGATGAAAGGAGTGTGGAAGCCTGATACCGTCCCCTGAGATGTCATTCAAACCCTCAGATACCTTCTCCAGGCTGGGCCACTGCCACTTGCAGCATCCGTCTCCCTGCCCCCATTCATCCTGGGCCCGCACCTCAGAGCCACGGAGCCACGCTCTAATCAATAGAAACCAGAGTGACCGGGGGGGGTCTCCAATTGGTAGACCAGGAAAGTAAAAACATGATTAGAAATGAAGTCGCTGGGGATGCTCTAAATTGGAGCTCTTTGAAACCAGCCCAGGCAGATCGGCTTTCCTTCATGGGGGGATTTCTTGTCAGTTTTCATGTAAACGAAAAAGATGAAAAATATAAAAGACAAAGCTTGTGACCACCCCCCCCCACCTCCAGGCCGAGTGGGGATGGGGCAATGTTCTCTTGGCTCATTAAAAAAGTACAACAAAGAACAACAAATTGTTAAGTGTTTCCTCTTAAAAAGAACAAAGGGAAAGCCGCAGGTCTTAATGGTTCTTATTGATGGCTTATAAATGTGCCCATGTCCTTCAGCTAGAAGCTCTTCCTTGGCCAGTCCTCCTTGGTTTTATTCCAAACTCCCCTTCCACCACGCACCGCCCCCCCCATAATAATTCAAGCAAACTTTAAAATCTATAGATGCAGCATTCCAGGGTGATGGATTTGCCCCTCTTCCTGAAATTCAAATATAAATCCCCCAGCCTTCTGCAAAGTAACCATGGCAGCTTGATTTATTTGGGTTGCTGCAGAGTTGCCCTGTAGACTTTCAAAAACTTGGAAAGGCAAAGAATGCAGGGAGGGAGGGAAGGAGGGGGGGGGGAAGGGGGGGGGGGGGGGGGAGGGAGGGGGAGGACAGGGAGGGAGAGCCGGAGGAAGGGAGGAGGAGGGAGAGGGGCTACAAGGATGGCCCATGCCCTGTTGGGGTTCCCCGCTAGCCCCAGCCCCATGGAGGGGCTTTCCCCGGAGCAGGGGAGGGAGGGGTTTGCTCAGAGCAAATCCCATGAACTCAGTCAATCCATCTTTGCCCGGATATCACTAATCTGCACATTTCTCTTCTCGTGTGATGTTACCATCGCTTTATCATAAATGGGCTATGAAGACATTTGGAGCTGCTACTGTTGTAATCTATCCAAGATGAACAGGGACGAAGGCTGAAAGAAACTCCCCGTTTCCTGCCCCATCTGTCTGCCAGACTGCGGCTGCAGGTCAGGGGCATCCTCCCTCCAGGCTGGTAAGTGCAAAAAACGAAGCAGCTGAACCCGAACCAGAAGATCAAAGCCCAGGAGAAGAGGAGGAGGGGGTAGAGTTTTCTGAGAACAAACTGGCCCTGGGGGCCAAGGAGATTAGGGGGAAACAGCACAAAACCCCAACCTTCCTTCATCCACAGAGAAAGAAAGAGTTGGCAGGTGATGTTTGCTCCAGTGATGAGTGGACACAAGGTGGTCAGGGGGCTTCGCCAGGCTGGGGTTTCAGATGCTCCGGGTCCTTGTTCCTGTGGCTCTGTGACCTGCAGGCGCCAGGTCATCTGATCAGCCTCCAAAGAGAGACACAGTCTCTCCCCCCCCTCCTCCCTCTCTCCCCCTCTCCTCTCCAAGGCCAATTTTAAAAACAGTCTTGGCCACGACAGAATTGCGAAGAGCCAGGAAGAGTGGTGCTGAGTGGCTTAACTCACATTGTCCACGGCCTCGGCACACGGTGCCCTGTCCCCAAGGGTCTGTCCTCTCCCACCGCGTTTTAAAGTGTTCTGTCACCCTCCTGAGAAACCCCTGCACCCAAGACTTCTTGGGTCACCCCAGGACCCAGGCTTTCTTTCCCTAGATTTGAGGGACGGTGGGGCGGCTGGTCTGTTGCTTGACCCCCGGCCCCTGCGGGGAGGGAGGTGTCTTCCTGGGAGCCCGTCCCATGCCTCTGAAAACCAAGTAGGTGGACCCGTTGCCTGGTGCCCCACACTCGGTGACTCATTAATTATATTTTATATTCAAATGGACGAAACCCTGCAACCAAGCGATGTTTCCCCACCATCGGCAATAAATCGCAGCTGGGAGTGCTAACAGTGCTCACATTTACTCCTGTTAATTCTTCCTGTTTCTGAATGCTGGGCTGGGTCCAGACTCACTGCCTTACAAGCTTTCCTGCTGGAGAGCGAGGCCCCAGGCTGCGTTCCAGTTCCAACTGGCAGCTAATACCTTCACACATTCGCAGATCCCAGGCTGGGGCAGCGGGGGGCCCGAGGTTTGCTGGGGTCAGCGCACGGCAGGGCTCAGGCCCCCGGAAGCCGTGCCTTCCCAGGGGGCGCGCACGGTGGGACAGGGCCTGGGGCAACAGGGTCCAGCCCGCTCTTTCTCATTTGGGGAAAAAGTTTCTGTCCACGTTTGACTTTTCCTTCCACTTGGTTTCTGTGCTCTGGACACTGGTGGGGTGGGGCCGCAAGCATCCTCCTCGGCTGACCTTGACACCCCCCCCCCCCAGAGCAGCAGCACATTTCACCAGCACCAGGCTTTTTCCTCACAAAGGCTTCTGGTAAATTCCGTTGGTGGTGGCTGGATGCTGCGCTCTCCCTTTCTGACTCATGGCTTCGGAGATGACTAATCCTGATGGACAGTGTGGGCCCAGCTTCGCGGATCCAGAGGGCAGAGCAGATCGGTGAGCGTTTCAGGGACGGTGAGCGGTGACGTTCCTTTCCGAGGACTGCTCCGGCCTCACCGCCCCACCCCTCGTGGGCAGAAGGCTGTGGATGAGGCAGCAGAGACCACGTCCCCTTCAGCATCGGCACAGGGGGAAGGGCACTGACCACGGCGGGACAGCGTGTCCGAGGCCCCCCGGCTCGCTCAGGAGACTCTGCGGGGAACACACCGCCAGCCCACACCTGCGCCGCTGCGTGTGAACACGGCCCTTCCGTGGGACACTCAGACCCTCCAAAAGCCCTTCCCTGGACACATGCACGCGGCACTTTCTATGACGCCCGCCTAAGGCACACACAGAGTGTGTGTGCGTGTGCACAGCCGTGTGCGTGTAGCTTGAAAGCCTTTCTCCCTGTATGTCAGGATCACACGTGTTCAAAATCCAGGCACACTTTTCAGAAGTTATTTCTGGAAAAATGTTGAATCTCATAACAGCAATAAAAGCAAAACACTACCTCAGCCAACATAAATGTCTATTTGGAACATGCTTGAAAAGCCCTGGAATATTTGTGTAAGTTTGAAATTCCAGCCTTCAGAGCGGAGCAGGGTGGCTGTCGGTGGGCTTTGCGGCAGAGGATGGAAGGTTTCTGAAAGTCCCTTACTGAGCTTATCCATTTGGGGGACCTGCTGGCCTCGGGCTCCTGGGCGGGCTCAGGATGCTTCCCACCGAGGGAGAGACGCTCGCGTCAGACACAGGCTAGGGGATGTGGGGCAGAGCTGGGGTAGCAGCCTCCTGCCTCGTGGGTCCTATGTCCCACACCCCAGTGCCTGTCCTACTGAACATCTTGCTGCCTCGTCAGTGGCACACCTGTCACTCCCCAACCCGGCCGGGGCATGGACTCCTGGGGGCAGGACCTGCTTGCTCGCTGGGACCCTGCAAAGACCGGGCCGGCGCGTGGACTCCTGGGTGCTGGACCTGCTTGCTCGCTGGGAGCCTGCAACGAACTGGCCGGGGCGTGGACTCCTGGGTGCTGGACCTGCTTGCTCGCTGGGACCCTGCAATGACCTGGCCGGGGCGTGGACTCCTGGGTGCTGGACCTGCTTGCTCGCTGGGACCCTGCAGTGACCATAGGTTCTGGTGCAGGGGGAGCTTGGTCATGGCAGAGAAGAGCCCGATGGGGGTGAGGAGGCACATGGTGCCGCCCCCACTGCCTGCTGAGGGCCTGATGTGGCCAGGCTGAGCCCCGGCCTTTTCTTGTAGTGTCTCCTCTGATCCCCACAGCACCGAGAGTCCTGACTGCCAGGCCGACTCACATGGTGGGGAGACAGAAAGTCAGGGTCAGAGCCTGGGGCATCTCTCCCGGGATGGGCAAGCTGGGGTTTGAACCAGCTGTCAGCCTGCGAGGCCTGGGCACTGCTGGCCAGGAGCTGACCTGTGACTTTGGGGCAGGACTGAGCAGAGCATGCTGGCTTGGCAACCCCTCTGGACCCAGGGGCAAGGGGGCAACAGGGTGTGTGGGCTCTTTGACTTTGGGTGGCTTGTTAGGAAGATGTTGACTCCAGGCTTCCTAGGGTGGGAGGTAGGGTGGACCCGGGATCATTCTCCTGAGATGAGAGACAAGGAGCGGGGCTATCTTTGGGGTCAGGCAGACCTGGCCTCCTGCTCTTGCCCTTCCTGACTGGGCCACCTGGGAGAGCTTCCGGACCTCTTGTGCCTCAGTTTCCCCATCAGTTAAGCAACCCAATCAGGGGAGGCTTAAATGAAGACAAATCTGGTCCATGCTTGGCCCGGTCCTTGGCTGTAGCGATCCTTGACAAGGTCTTCTTTTTCTTCGCCTGCATCTTCGACCTCCCCGAGACCTGCCCACCGGGCCCGGAGCTGTCTGACCAGGATGGTTCCCCGGGGCCGGGATTTGCTTCAGACTGGTGGGCACCGGACGGAGGGAGGCACGCACCATGGAGGGGCAGGTTTCTAGGCGATTTGGGGAAGAAATAAAGAATCTCTCTCTCTCTCTCTGGACTTGGCTTCTCCCGTTTGTTTCCAAAAGCAAAAGAAAGCAAGGCAGCAAATGTAGACACACCGAGCCTACTTTTTGGGAGTAACAACGAAGATGTGTCCCTGGGAGCGGTGGTTATAACACTGTGGCAATTGTAACAGGAGGGGGTCTGGTTTTCATTAGTGGGAAGTGACGGCCTGTCTTGGCGCAGGACCCTGCGCCCGACCCGAGCGGGTTAACCCCTTCCCCGCCTCACTGCCCTCACCCACACATGATGAGCAGCCCGAGCTGGGCAGTCTCGACCCAGGCCCAGGTGAGGACCGTCGGCACCCTGCCACCAATGACAAGTTAGGCCGGCGCTCACACACGCATGTGCACATGCGCACACGCACACACATGCACAGGGATACTCCTCCCTGGGGCGATGTCACCTGAGGTTCTGCAGAGAGTCACTAAAATAACTAACAGGCAAGAGGGAGTGTGGCAGAGGGGGGGAGGGGCCGGGGGAGCCTGGGGCTAGGTCCCCACAACCAGGTCCCCTCAGGTGAGAAGGGCTTGCTGGCTGGACTTGGGGAAGTGGGGTTGCCACGGACACGGGGGCCAGCCCCACCGGTTCACGGCTCTGTCTCTGGAGAGCCCGCCTTCACCCTGGGCTGGGCATGGCCGGGACCCCTGGCAGCTGGGAGGCCCCCGTGGGTCAAGGAGCCATAAATGGTCAAAGCCGGGGGGGAGGCGGGCCGGGGCTGACGGTGCCTTACCCGGCAGGGGAGAGGGTGAGTGAGTGCGGCAGGGGTCCGGGGTCTTCCTGAGCACATGGGTGGTGGGACACTGAACTCCGGAGGCCGAGGGACAGGAATGCTCTCGCTGTGGTGGGCTTCCTGCCTTTGGGTCTCCTCCGAGTCGCTTTGTACGTATTTTCTCAACTAGCCTCCCACCAGGACTGTAGAAGCAGTGTCCCGGATTGCCCACTTTTACCGAGGAGGAAATGAGTCATCCCGAGGGTGTGACCTGTCCTGGGGCACAGGCAGGGGCAGAGCCCGTGTGTCCAGGCCCGCCCACTCGGCTGTAAAGCCTCACACCCACACGACGTGTATATGTGACTGGATCCTGGCTCTGTATTTTATAAAATGCACCTTCCATGTGGACAATGATTAAAGCCAAGTGCAACCCCCGTGATGTACATACATGCGCACGCACACTTGGTGAGGTCGGGTCCGGGGCACCTCTCTCCGGGGGCCAGACTTGCTCTGACCCCTGCCAGGATCCCAGGGCCGGTGGGAAAAGGGTGGTCTTGGGCTTTCTTCAGAATCTGCGGTCTCAATGTGGCACTGTGCCTGCCATGCAATTGCTCAGAGGACTCTGCCCCCGTCAGCCCCTGCAGCTGCGCTCTGGCCTCCACCCCTTGCTGCCCTGCTCCAGCCCGGGATGGCCTCAGCCTCCAGAGTCACAGCAAACACGCCCAAGGCGTGCACCAGGTGTGCAGGTTTTGGAGGGATATGGGAAGAGGCATAATCACCATCATCACAAAAGCTTCGGCTTACGTTTATTGAGCATCTGCTCCATGCCAAGTATAGTTGCTTGCTCTGTCTTTTTACTCCTGGTCCTCATTAGTCTCTATGATATTTTACAGATAGGAAACGAAGCACAGAGAGGTCGAGAATGTTGCCGAAGCTTGCAGAGCTGGGACGGTAGATCTACGGAGTCATGTAAGCGCCCCCCACACCTGCGTACACAGTGACCAGACGCCCCCCCACCCACCCCGATTCGAGGGGAGAGGCCAGGCTCAGGTGGTGAGCCCTGAGCAGATTTACACATCAGTGGTCCTGGTGAATGATGAGAAGCAGGTTTCTTCCCCGTGATCCTTCTACCATCATTGCTCTGCGGAAGCAGAGGGTAGATGCCCTCTGGACACAGAAGGCTGGGCCTGGAGGCCTTCTTGTCGGTGGAAAGGGTACCTAGAAGGCCTTCTGGAATGGGAACCAGGTGCTGGGAAGGGGGAGAGGGAGGGAGGGAAGAAGGGCCGAAGCCCGGTGTCTGCAGGTTCTCCCCATCCTTGAGGTGAGAACCAGGGAAGATATAGCACAGACAGGTTTGGGGAAGGGTGCTCGGTTTCTCAAGGAAGAGCCATGGAAAACCAAACCCCTTAAGAATGTTCAGGCTTGCCGTTGACTGGCCCATCCTGGACCTCACTGCTGCCCTCATCAGTAATGTACGCATCCCTGAAGCATATCACCCAGACACTGTCAGTGCCGTCTCCGACAGGGGAAACTGAGGCGCGGGGCTGTGGTGTCACCTACCAGGGCCACACAGCCAGGGGGCGGCAAAGGCAAAGGATTCGCCCGCAGTCTGACTGGCGCCCGGGTCTGCAGTGACCCCTCCCTGGGCAGCATCTGGACCCGAGTTCGGTTCTTTCTCAGAGCAGCAGGAGATACGACAGAGCCACACCTGAGCTGGGGGCTTGGTGGTCATGGGTGCTCTGCTCTTTAAGAAACCCAGGCACAGTGACACACGTCACAAACCCAAGTGGCCGCGGTGGTGAGTACCAAGACGTTGAGTCCCTCCCCAACTGGACAGGCAGAGCGGGACATTGCTCCCCATCCCAATATACACTCATCTTCCTGGTTGCTCATCTCCTGGGTTGGGGGAGCAGGGGCACCACAGGCCACCGTCAGGGCCCCGTCTACAAATGCCACCCATCCTGGCTTGCAGGAGACTGACAGGTGTCCTGGGACATGCGCTTTCAGTGCTAAAACTGGGAAAGTCCTGGGCAAACCAGGATGGTTGGCCACGCCAACCAAGGCCACACACAGTGGCGTGTGGTCTGCCTGACACTCAGTGGGAAGGCACACAGGACCACTCGATGTGGCCCCAGGGCCCTCGGTGAGTGGGGATCAGGTAGGCGAGGTTGGAGCCCTGAGAGAGAATGGGGATCGTGAGGAAGTCATGTGGTGCTGAGCTCCCTGCCCCGGGAAGCTTTTGCAGGCGACTCTGACCTTGGAGAAGATCCCCAAGCAAACACCGAGCAAGAGCAACTGTCCACAACCAAGTGACGCCAAGACAGAGTTCTCCAAACTGTACATGTTAATTGAGCGAATTGTTTGGGATGTGAACTGGATCTCATTAAGCCAGCTTAAAAGTGCAACCAGTGCAAACACTTTTCAGCATTCATATTTTCCTGTGGGGGATACTTAAAACTTCTCCCAAACATCCGGCCCCTGTGTGCACGAGAGAGCTACGCGGGGGGACTCTCACGGAGCAATCTCTGTCCATGCAACTCTCATGTTGCCGCGTCGCTACATCTGGGGGTAAAGGAAGTTCAGCCTTCCAGAACCCTCAGTGCCTGGCTCGTTCTGACCACGACGTTTTCCAGGTCAGGGAGGACGTGTCCCTTGCAACCACTCAGCCCTTTAATAGGGAAGACTTCTAAGATTTCTAAAGCACACGCCCTGTTCCCTGGCCTTCGTTGTGGAGTTCTGTCTAGATGAGGCATGGGTGTAATGTGGATCCACAGAGCCCACGGGAGCCACGGTGATGGGCCCAACAGTCCCGCCCGCTGTGCATCCCCCTCACCGTGTTCAGGCTGCGCCGTCTCCCTGCCCGTGGCTCTCACACCTGCGTGTCACGCTGTTTTTGCTGCCCTGACGGTCAGCCACACCAACGGGTTGTAGCAACTGATGAACTTCAGCCAAAATCATGAGCGACATATAAAGGGCATCAGTAAGTAAGCAAATAGAAGGAAGAAAAGGAAAATCTATTACACCTAATGACGGAGCTGGATGTTTGCCACCAATCAGGTCCTGGGTGTTTGAAAACAGCAAGCAGCCAGAGGCTGCGCAGAGGGTGGGGCAGGACCCCTCCGTGGGCCCGCGCCACCCGAGGCTCGAGTCTTGGCCCGCCGGCCGCGTTCCCGCCACGCAGGGCGCTGCCGGTGCAGTGGACTTTGCACACGGGTCCAGCAGCCCCTGTGCCGCTCGGCCCGGATCTCCTTCTTCAGAGTGTCCGTGGGAACCTCTTCCAGAGCGGGTCCTTTGTGTTGGTGGAAATGTTCTCGAACAAAATGACCGCAACGTGGACGTGCTGCTTGAAGGCAGGCGGCCTTCCTCATTCGCGCTATTTCCGGCCCACAGAGCCCCTCGTGCTTATTTACCTCTCGGGGACACTGGGGCTGGACACCCCTTCGTCCGTGCAATCCATGCTGTGGGTCGGAGTGCAGAGGTGGGCTGCCCTGTGCTGGCCAGGCCACGAGGGCTGGGTTGTTTCCCAGGTTCCCCGGTGGCCGTCGTGCAGCGACTGGGGAGAAGGGCACCCTCGGAGGGGACCCCGCACCCTGGGGCTGACCCTGGCCTCTGCAGAGGGCCCGGGGCCTGTCGGACACCTGGAGATTGGAGGGGGCAGCGGGTGTGGGTCGGGGGCCGTCCGATGGCTCCCCCAGGTACCTGTCTGTTCCCGCCATTGTGAGAGCACACAACCCCCCTCCCCGGAGCTGCTGCAGGTAACGGGCTCCATCCTGTGCCCGCCCTCGGAGGGCCGGTCGAGGCCAGCGGCTCTGCAGAGCTGAAGCTGAAGTACTGACCTTCTTTGTTCCACAATGTGGGGTGGGCATTTGTTTTGGGCTACAAATCTGGTTTCAGCAGACTAAGACCCGTCAAGAGAAAGTTCCACAGAAAATGGTTTCTTTTCTCCCTGCTGTTTCAGAGGTAGCGTTGTTCACAGACGGGACCAACGCCCTGCACATCTGTGGCTGGACTCCTGCCTCCTGTTCCCAGCTCTCGAACTCCCTAGAGCTTCCTTTCCAAAACCAACACTCACTGGAGAGGCAGGCCACAGCCACTCCGACGCTCCCATCGAACACGACACGATGCCGAGCGTCAGGAAGGATGTGGGGGGGTCGGACCCTCGGACGCTTCGGTGGGGGGGGTGTAATACGCTGCAGCTGGGGCAGGAAAGGGCAGACACGTACAGTCGCCATTCGACCCAGCAGGTCCACTCCTGGGTCCACACCCCGCAGAAGTGAACACACGTCCACAAAAAAACTAGGACGTGAACACTCACAGCAGCACCCTTCGTCATATAGCCCAAATGTGGAAACCACCCGAGTGTCCACCCATACAGTGGACCATTACAGTGGACCATGATCCAACCATAATGAGGAACGGGGCAGCCACACACACCACAACCTGGATGACGCTCAGCGGAAGGAGCCGGACGTGAAAGGACACGTATCCACGGTTCCGTGTATACGAGCGTCCACAACAGGCCAATCCACGGACACTGAGAGCAGATTCGTGGTGCCCAGGGGCTGGGGGCGGGGGCCGGGGGAGTGACAGCTGAGGGGTTCCTCTCTGGGGTGATGAAATGTTCCAAGACTGGGTGGTGGCGGCGGCTCCGCCACCGTGTGAATACCCTAAAACCCCCTAAATCGTACACTTCCGAGGGGTAGGGCTGACTGGGTATGAGTCGTATCTCAATAAAGCTGATGTATGTTCCATCATATTATATACAGTTGACCCTCGTTCGCAGAGGAGTAATGGCTAAGACGGCACACAGACTTTGGCGGGATCAGAACAGACATGGGGTTCCCAAAGCTGTGTACCACAATCCACGCACCCCAGTTACACAGCCATTCCAGACACCAGTGTGCCAGGCATCACTGGCTGAAGAAACACGTTCACAAACTGGAGAAGACAGGGGAAGCGGAAGCACGAGAAGCGTCTCCCCCAGCCGCAGAGTCGACGCCTTGGTGGAGCTGGGTGCCGGAGCCGGCACGTCCGGGAGGACGGCGTGCAGCCCTGGCTGGACTGGCCAGTGAGACGTGTGCCTCGTCTTGGTGGCCAGGGCGCGCCGCTGGGGACGGACACCTTGAAGCCGAAGGAAAGGCTCACAGCAAAGCAGACGTGCAACTGAACAAATGACCCTTTGCCCAAAGGTACCCACAGCAGCAGGATGGTGCCCCTCCTCTGGGGCTCCCGATGCCCCAGGACTGGTGTGGCTAGGGGGTTCCCTTGCCCCGGGTTCCAGGCAGGGGCCCCAGACCTCAGTCGACAGGGAGGGTCGTATTGTAAGAACAAGAGAAACCCCGTGGGATGCATCTCACCCAGAGGCGCCTCTGCACGGAGCTTCCGGCTGCCTCTCGAGACGTCAGACCGGAAGGGGCCAGGCGCGGCCATCAGCATTCGCACACCTGTGAGGACCCTCCGTGCGCTGCTGGGAAGCAGAGACCCACGATCCAATTTAAGCGAGTGAAGCTTAGGGAAATGAGAACTTTGGCGCCTCATGCTCGATCTCGTCTCTAGGACTCAGTGGTCACATTTGGCTTGTGGCTCCCGCACTGGCCAGTGTGGCTATGTGTCACGTCCTTCACCCCGGATGGCCCGACGGCTGGCGGGGGGGGGGGGGCCCCCAGGGGGGCTGGATCGGGGCAGGGCGGAGGAGAGGGCACTGGGGACTGGGGCACCAGCTGTCTCCTGCAGCTCAGGGTCCAACCAACAGCTGATTCGAATCCACTTACTTAAGGGACGGCAGGAGTCAGTCGTGTTTGGCTCTCAGGGACCTTCCCTACCGGCCCCGCCCTTGTCTTCCCGTCCCTGTCGGCCTCCCTGCTGTGGGGGATTCGGGGGGCCCTCTCGGTGATGCTTTGGACTGCCCCCAGTGTTGGCCGCTGGATTCCCTTCCTCCTCTGGACTCCAGCGCCCCGTTTTCCTGCTCCCTTCCTACCCGGGGGCGACCTTTCTCTGACTCCCTCAGTTCCCTAGAGCCCGGCGCTGAGGGCAGGGATCCACCCATGTGGGCCTCAGTTGGAGGCGGGAATCTGGTTCCTGTACCCTCCAGCCTCCCCGTCCTCCACCACCTCTGATCAGCATCTTCTCACCAATAAGGACGGGGCTGGACACCCCACAGACCCCAGCACCCTTGGCAGGGAGTTCCGGATGGGCGACAAGGCTCGCGAGCGTGAGCACGAACGGGGGCCGCCCCCATGGGAGAACTGCCATACAGACCGTGGACGGGGCAGGGACAGGCCGCAGGGTGCGGTGCGGGCAGCTGTGGTCATCAATCCCAAATCTCCAACTGCTCCTTCCTTTCCTTATGCCTAAACATGGTGCACACCCCCCCAACACCACCTGAGCACCCCATCCCCAGCTGCTAGAGCAACCCCCCCCCTGGCCCCCCGGCCTCCCGCCTGGGGCAGGGCCTGTGCCAGAAGCCTCTCCCGGGCCGTCCCCTGGGCACATAAAACAAGAAGGTGAAGCTCTAAGTCAGCTTTTATGTGTCCCTCTCGCCCGATTCTCTTCGAGTCCTTGGAGGCGAGGCTGTTTCTTGAACACATTCCCGCCTCTTCCTCCCGGAGCTCAGCGTTGTGCATGAAGCGGAGGACCAAGCATTTGTCAGGTGACGGGGTGGGTTTTCCCCCTCCCTGGGGGCTGTGCCTGGTGACAGAAGCCGCCTCGGGCGACCATAGCAACCTGGAGCACCTCTCTTCCGGGGCGGGAGGAGGGGTTCCCGTGTCCCTGCATGGGGTGGGGCTGGGTGGCTTCAGGCAAGGACCTTCATACCCCTAGAGCCAGTGGGCGGAGCCAAGAACTGTCCCTCTGGTGGGCCCCCCCCCCCCCCGCCGCCACCACGCGGGCGCTGCCCTGACCCGGAATCAAAGGGAGTGAGGCGGTTGGTGTGGGATTTGGGCAGACGGTTCAGACTGGTTTGGAGACAGCCTTCTGTCCCGGGGGCAGTCCTGAGTTCAGGACGGCAGGGTGGCTGCCGGAGCCCATCCCGGGGCTTGGGAACACTGTCCCCCAGACGCAAGGCCTTCCGCTGGGGCGTGGGGGTGTCATGCTTCAGTTACCCCCGTCCCCCCGGCGAGCCATCACCTTCGGGAGAGACAGGAACCTCTCCATCGAAGAGGGTTATTTACTCTTCCCTTGGGCTGCATGAGTGGTGTCTTCAGCCTACAGAATTTTGGAAGAATTTGGAGAAAAAAAGAGCCCGACGCCCAGAAACCCAGACTAAACAAAGCGTGCAGTGGGCGAGCTGTGCTGCGCGGGCCCGGGAGCCGGACAGTGCTGAGAGAGCTAAGGCAGCCTGGCTGCTGGGTCACAGGCGGGGCCGGCGCGGGGCCCCAGGGAGGTGACACAGAAGGGGCCTTTTGTTCCTCCGGCACACGTGCAGGCTACCTTGAATGAGTGGGGGCCGCACACCTGCATCAGAGGCTGCATCTTCCCATCCCCCCCGGCGCTGACTCTCCTGGGGGTCAGAGCCGGGGGCACAGGGCCAGCGAGGGACCTGGACACAATGTCACCTGCATGCGCTCATCACAGGAAGTCCAGAGGCACAGGTGGCATGCGGGGCCTGGGGGCACCTCCCCAACCTACGATCAGACTAGCCCACCCTCGTGTAAAGGGGGAAACTGAGGCCAGAGGGGGTGAGACCCTGAGCCTGCCCTCTTGTCCACAGCAGCCTGGTCTCTCCCGCCTGTGTGTGCCCGGCCTCACGCATCAGCAGTTCCCGTAAATACAAACACAGTTGGCCACGGGGCCTCTGATGGGGTCAGCCAGAGCTAGGGTCTTCGGGGGAGGCAGCTTTTTAAAGGCCAGTCCGGGCCCTACAGGCTGGAGAGCACCTCAAATACGCAATGGTGGGCTGAGAGCATTCTACATGCTCCCCCTCCACACACTCCTGAGCATGAGGTTCTTAAAACAAGTGGTCTGGCCCTGTTTGTGGGTGCATGCTGGCCTGCCCTTGACGGGCACGCCCGGCTGGCTTTGTGTGATCCTGCTCAAGGTGCTGGCTCTGATTTCGTTGTGGCCATTCCTTGCAGGACCACACGGTCACAATCTTTGTTAGTTCGGAACTCAATATGGCCCAAGAAGGTGCAGCCAGGGGCCTGCCAGTCTGCCTAGCAGCTTAGGGGGCGGTATCTCTGCCCTACAGGTTCCTTGGGGTTAGCGTGCTGTGGGGTGCTGGTCGTCCAGGGGACTCTGCTCCTGGGGGAGAAGGTGCTGTGAGGAGGAGAGGTGGGAGGGGCTGTGTCCACTGATGTCAGGGCGGAGGGGCTGGGTGCTGACACCGCAGGCTTCGTGGACTCTCTGGGGGTGCCCCAGAGGACCCTCTCCATGGGATCCCGCAGCCAAGCTGGGACGGAAAAGCTCAACTGTACGGTGGAGGCTCCTGGAAATGCTCCCCAAACCAAGAAGAAGACTGACCACAGACGGGGATGGACAGAGGGGTTCAACCTGTCACCTGCTTCCTCCACACAGAAAAGCCCCTTGGGGAGGCTTCATGGAGAAGTCCCCGGTGGGCACACAGCCCTCTCCACCCTGGGTCCGTCCCCACTCCGCAGGGCCACTGAGCTGGCCTCTGCCCTGACGGGGACGCTCTTTGCACCTGACAACACTTCACCTGCTCACCTAGATTTTGCTCTTCCTGTCCTGCTGCCTTCCTCAGCGGGGCACAGAGGGGGACGCCCCTGGTCCCGAATGAAACAGGGGGATAAATGGCCCAGCCGAGGCTCTCGTACCCAAATCCCATCACATGTGCACACACATGCACGCACACACCCACCGTTTGAGCACCCGCCAGGAACTGGGCTAGAGCTTGGCCATGCCTTGCAGAGATCCCAGCCTCTGAGATGGAGCCAGCAGCCCATTTCCAAGGGGTGACGCTAACCAGGAGATGGTGAGAAACCCACTAGGGATGGAGCAACGTCCGTGCCAACTCCCCATCTCCCGGCAACCGCCGAGCATCCGGCACAAACAGCCACGCAGGATTCTTCCATAAATCCCGTTCAACAAGCTCTTAACAATGAAATACCCTGCTATTAGCCGAGACAACCACTTACTCAAAACAAATACTAGTCTCGAGTTTAGCTAACGCACAATCCCCTATGATCATCGGTTCCTGGCCTGGGCACTTCAATCTCTCTATTTATGAAACAATAATGGAATTCTATTTAACGGCGTGGCGCCGGAGTTCACTGCCTCTGATGAGCTTGCATTCCAACTTTGCCCCCGGCGATCGGCTCCTTCCTATTACCGCCTTGCCTTGCTTCACAGATGGATGAATCACCGCTCAGATAGCAATACAACCTTTACCCACGTATTATTATCAAAACCAGTGTCCATGGCGATTTTCAAAGGTTTCATTCCGACACAGCGGATGGGCTTGGGATGGAGACGCAAATGTGGGTCCTGGTTACCATAATTCCGTCCCCGCAATCCTGCCGGTGTGACACTGCATTTCTCAGGGGGACAGAGAACTATCCGGGCCACCTGGCATCTGGCGGGCTTTGCAGAGGCCCCTCCCTCCCAGACAAGACCCTCCCCTTCTCCTCTGGTGACTGTTCAAGAGTGTAGGGTGTTTGTTCAAATGCCTGTGCGCCCCGGCCACATGTCAGGCCTGAGGATGGGATATGGGGTCAGTAGGTTCCTGCCTCATCCTTGTGGCTCAGACAGTTCTTGTGCAACACTCAACATCGGCATATCCCCTGTCCTGGTAATTAGCTGTGGATAGACAGTCAAAACGAGCCAAAGTCCAAGTTCATGAGACAGACACCCCCGTTTGGGGCAATTCCAGCAAGATGAGCAGGAAAGCCTCAATGTCTCCCCTGCAGAGCTCACCACACCTCTCAGCCGCTGGCGACCCACCAAGGCCATTTCGAACGTACTCTAGGGGATCGATTTTTCCATTGCCTGGCTGTGGGGTTGGACCCTCCCTTCTCCAACGTGTTGGCAGAGGGTGTTCAGCCTGAGCCCCATCTCTGCCTTTGCACCACCCTCCGAGTCCTGTCTCCTGGGCACACCCCAGCCCAGAGGGAGCCTGCAGCGCTCCCCTGGAATCTGCTTCGTCCTTCCTTTGGGGGGGGGGCGGGGAAAATATTTTTCCTTTCCTCTCCCCTTCCTGACACCCCAACTTCTTATCTGCCACCAGACAGTGCGGTCAAGGGCGAAGGTTACGAGTGTGCTACTTGCCAAGAGAGCTCTTGTCAACAGGCGGGGCGGCAGAGAGGGGCCAGCACCGCTCACTCAAGTGCTGTTTATCTCTTCGTGCTCTCGGTCTCTCCGTGGGTGGGGCCACGACGGGCCAGGGCGGAGGATCAAAGGCTCCCTGGACAGGGCCGGACGCTACTTTGAATCACAGGGGCTAAAAATGAACAGGTTTGGGAAGGCCGTGCACCCTCCCTGCTGCGTTATCACCTTCTCGCTCCCTCGCATCTGGCTTCGGCCTGTAATAATTCGAGTGTTGAGTAACAGGCTTGAGGCTCGGCCACGGAAGATTCCTTCTGGTGATGCCATTGGACAAAACAACTCAACATGTTTTCCCCTCAATAAATTCATCACGTATGGAAGGTCATTAGCACGACCTTGAAAGGCAAGCATCTTGCCAAGGCCTCCCTGGCCCCTCAAACAGCCTTTCTGAAATGATCGTGCGCCTTCCCGCTGGGCGGTCTATGTCCAGCTCCGGCGGGAGGCAAGGGGCATCTTGGAGGGGCCAGGCCGTGCGGGAGTCCGCGTAGGAGGTCCTGTGGGAATGTGCCCCGGGGTGCGACAGACAAGCCCAGGACAAGTGCCTGGACCTTCCCGGGGGCCCGCCCCCAGCAATGGGGGGGGGGTCTCTGTTTCCTTCCCGTGGTTCCCACGGAGAAGATGCTTGGAGAACAGCAGTGGGACCCAGACTTGTCCTCTATCAGGCTCAGCTGTAGGACTCCATACGAACGGACTAGAGCAGTGACCACAGCCCGGGAGCTCTACCTGGAAGGTCTGGGCTGGACCCTGAGAATCTGCATTTCTCACAAGCTCCCAGGCGATGCTGAGACTGACTACTTTTGTCCATCACATGCATGACACTTATCTGGTGCTTTTAGCATTTAGAACTTATATAAAACAGGTGCTGCTTCCATCAACAGGCCACGGGTTGGGGAGGCCTGTACATGGGGCACTGTGGAGGCTCCAGGCCCAGGAGGCCTGTGGACCCCGGGGCTGGCCCTCAGCTGTTCCGGCTGCTGGGATAACAACAAAAATGTTTACTGAACATCCTACAAGGTCAGGTGCCTTCTGGGCTAGGTCCTGACTCCTGACTCCTAATTCTCGGAAAGCCGCATCTCTGCCTGCACCACTAGGGCCCCGGGACCCCGCAGCTCCTGAGCCTCCCGGGTGTTCCTCCTGCGCACTTCCCTGGTGCTGAGGACAACACAGTCTCTCCCAGGCCCTTCAGTCAGGCGGCTGGCTGCCCTCTCACACCGTAGGACAGTTAATAAGGCCCCGATGAATGATGGGGATGGATTTCTGC
The DNA here is from genome assembly GCF_003265705.2 of Callorhinus ursinus. Lineage (NCBI taxonomy): Eukaryota > Metazoa > Chordata > Mammalia > Carnivora > Otariidae > Callorhinus > Callorhinus ursinus. The sequence goes on from NW_027397080.1 coordinate 35,170,887, forward strand.
ACCACTAATTTCCGTAACTATCGCTCTTTGAAAGACAGCTCGGGTGCCCGGCGCTCCCGGCTCTTCCCAGACAGAGCTGTATTATGTGGCCAAGTTCAGGGTGCATATCCCATTTCACGGATCGAATAGGGCCTGCCTTGGAAAATTTTGCAATATTTTGCGATCCGCGGCACCCGTCTTGAGTTTCTTCCTCTGCCTTGAGGCCTCCTGGAGCCCCCTCTTCCCCGGCAAAGGGGATGGTGCCCTTCAGCCAGCACTCAGCAGGCTTGGGCCCAGTGGCTTGTTGGTGGGGGGAGCAGCACTCAGGAAAGGGGTGGGAGCCACACACCTGCTTAGCCATGGTTGCCCCGGCGCTGTCCCGAGCATGTCCCTCTGTCCGCATCACGGGACGAGCTGGCCAGACTCAGCTGGGTTTGGGCTCAGAAGTGGTGTGAAGAGCAGGAGGGAGAGACCCCTTGAGCACCTTTGGGGTTGCTCCGGTCTGGCTGTCTGTGTCCCACCCCGTCTGTGGGGCTCGAGGAAGCTCCGTCCCTGTGTGCCTTGGTCTCCACATCGGTGCAGTGAGGATGCTGAGACGCCCTCCGTCTCCAGGCCGTGGGAAGGTGGAAGGAGCTGACACTTCAGGAAGCTCAGAGCCAAGCTGGGCCACCGGGCATGACCTGTTATTTGCTTCCATTTTCTACCGCCAGATGCTGGGACCTGCCCTCTTAGGGAGCCCTGCACAGGACCCCAGCGCCCTGGTCAGTATTCTCAGGATGCTGACCGTGGGCCGGGTTGCGGAAGCCAGGACAGGCTTCCCTGGCTCCCACTCCCAGCCGGGTGTGGCGTGGGCCCCAGCGTGGGGCAGGAAGGCAGGTCGAGTCCAGGAAGCGCCCGACAGGGGGACAGAGGTCCAGGCCGCGTGTAGGGAAATGCGCTGTGACACACAGCCCCTGCACAGCGCTTGTGTGGCCAGGAAGAGCCGTTAGCCACCTTAACTGCCACGTGGCAGCTGCCTCCCACGAGGCCCCGGAGCTACGTGGCTGAGCCGGGTCTCCTGCGGGGTCCGTCATCACGGCCGGGCCCTCAGACCGTGGCGGTACCAGGACTCCCCAGGGGCTCGTGTGCACCTGCAGATCCCCTGCCCCAACCCCATACGCACAGTGTGTGGCACGTTCAGCGCGTACCCCTGGGTCCTGCGGCAAGGGGCCTGGGACCACACTCCCTAGTCCTCCCCATCTGATGATCCCCAGTTCACGTGCCTTTCCCGGGACCACACAGGCAGCCTCCCCTCCCCTTTGGGGGTTCTTCCACTCAAGGCCTGTGGCGCGTGCCCAGAGCATGAGGAAGCTCCAGCCCCCTCCGCTGCAGGGACGGGGGTCACCGGCCAGGGACGGATGGTGTCCAGGCAGCGGGCCAGCTGCACACCCTGCCTCAAGGCCCGTAAGGGGGTGGCCCAGGGATCGCATGCCGCTCTTCCCCGTCAGGCCCTCCCCACTTTGGGAATTCTGAAGCCTCCAAAACCCCCCAGTGCCCTGGCCAAATGCAGGGAGAGAACATCTGCCTTTTCTCCGATGGCGTCGGTGGAGGAGGGGTGTCCAGGAACCTGCCCCCTGCCACAGGACGCGTGCTGGGGGCTGGGAGGCGGGAAGGCAGACTGTGCTCCAAGCTGGGGTGTCTCTCACCTGCACCGCGAAGGCTCCCGGGTTAAACTCCTTGCAGCACAAACAGCAGCAGGATGCAGGGGTGGAGGTGGAGGGCAGCACTGTCCTACCACCGCCCCTGCCCCGTTCTGGCTGAACGGGGGACCGGCATGCTCACCCTGATGGGTGTCACCTCGATTTTTCCCAGTGAAGATCCTGGGGGCCCCAAAGGGTGGGCTTTCCCTGCCAGCAGGGCTAGAAGAGCCTGGAGGATGCTTTCTTCCGGAAGCCGGCAAGGTGAAGAGCAGAAGAAACAGCAGAAAGGGGGTCCCGGCTGTGCCCTGGCCCTGGGCCAGTGCCTCACGCCACAGAGGACATCTGGGGCCTGCCCAGAGCTGACCTCCGGGTCGCTGCTTCCCTGCCCAAGCACGGGGCTGGGTGTGAGGGTCACAGGTCAGCACTCAGCACCAAGGCCCCGAAAGGCTGGGAAGTTTGTCTCATTCTCCTTGAGGCTGGGACGGACTGGTTCCTCGGGGACACAGGTTGTCGGGGCCCCAGACTGGGTACCCAAGGTCTTCGGGGCAGCCCCTCTGGCTGAGAAGCTTTGCCCCCTCGTTGCATGGCTTGCATGGCCCTGAGCAGACCAGCATCGAGCTCCAGCTCTTTACCCCTGACAGCATGTGAGCGGGCAGGCCCCTTGCCCCTCCGTGCCTCTGTTTCCCTCTTTGGAGAAAGGCCCTGAGAGAGCCAAGTGTGCAGCACACAGAAGCCTGTGGATTTGGGAGCAGGTCAGGCAGCCGTACCTGCATTGCTGGCGTGCTCTCGAGACCCCAGGCCCCTGCGGGGGGTGCAACGCTCAGAACCCTCAGCCGGGGCCCTGCTCACGGCCCCTTGGGATGGTCCAGCAGGCCCTGCTCTCTCTTCCCAGGCACAGGAGAGGCCTTCGTCCTCCTCGAGAACCCAGAGGGCTCCGCTGGACAGGGCGGGCGGGGAAGCCCCCTGGAGGACGGGGGCGCAGCCGGGGCTGACCTTCAGGGAGGCTCACAGTCGCCTGCCTGTTTCTCCTCCATTGCGGACACCGGGGGGCCCGCGGGCGGGGTGGGCTTGCTCGCCTGCAGGCTGAACCGCAGCTGTGCCCCCCGCCCCCGAATCCACAAACGCTGCGCCTTTATCAACAGGTGCTTTCCATTCCTCGCTGGACTTCGGATATTTGGGGGTCTGTATCAGCTTGATTCAATGCCTGGGACCACTAGGAGGGGGTATTCCCGGCAGGGAGCCCGGTGAGTGCTCCAGGGCCCACAGACAGCGGGGAGAGCAGGCTGGCGGGAGGAGGGCCTGGGGAATGCTGACTTCATTGCTTCAAAACTCCTGTAATTGACTTTTTTTAAAAAATGACATTAGCATTTAAATAGTCCCATCGTTATGAGGGTGAAGGTTCACTGGAATATGATCAATTTATTGAGCTCTTCAAATGTTCTTTTGATATTTATTTTTTGTTGTCTTCCGCCGCAGGGGCTCTCAGCCCGGCTCTCCGATTAGGCTCCTTGGTCCTCACAGAGACGCCCGCCTGGCCACCCGCGGCGGGGCCTCAGCCTCTTCCTGGAGGAAGCGCACCTGCCCGTGGGTGCTGTGGGCAGGCACCCATCCCCCGTGCCCGTGCGGCACCCCACCTTCCCCTGAGCAGGTGCCCGCTGCCCCGGGGAGCCCTGACCACAGTCGACGCAGACACTGGGCTGTGGGTGGAGGACAGGGCCCGGGCATGCGCGTCAGTCCCACCCCGGGGGCTGCAGACCTGCCTGCGCCCAGGACCAGCACCAGAACGGGGAGAAACTTCCGTCTGAGCTTTGCGAGCAAGGATAAGACACCAGCTGCAGCGGGGTCGCGTTGTGGCCTGAGAACATTTTACAGAATTACAGGGATCGGATGAAAATGTAAGATGGCCTAAAAGAGAGCCTGTGGAACAATGGGATGCGGGCAGGAGGGTGAGCTGCTTTCCCAGTGACACCTGGACAGGTAATAAGAACGTCCAGGTGGCCAACGGGAGGGCAGAGGCGCTTGCCCTCTGTGGGGCTGGGGCAGAGGGATCGGGTGCCCCCAGCCAGACTTGGCTTGACGGCTGTGGTTCACACTTCCCACATCCGCCTGGGCCCCCAAGTGTGCCCAGCGGGCTCTGAAAGCCTCACCAAGGGCTGGGGGGCAGAGGCTCCCGCTGGAGCTGGGGCCACAGAGGGCCAGCTTGCCTCCGTCCTAGGCTGTCCCAGGCAGCCTGGAACACACTGGGCCTTCAGCTCTGCGCGCAAGGACTCTGCTGGCCAGAGGGACAGGCCGGCCTCCGCCTCCCACAGCTCACCACCTACCCCTGAGCACATCACGCTGGGGCTCACAGCTGAGGAAAGGGCCAGAGTGGCAAGATTCATGTGCCCCCCAGGCGACTGAGCCTAGAAGCGTCCGTCTCAGCCGTGCACTGGACTGCACGCGCCAGGCTCTAGCTCTGGTCCTTCCCTGCTTTGCCCCTGGCCTGGCCAGGTCACTTTGCATTTCTGTGGCTCTGTTGTGCAGGCCCGGGCGTGCTCTCCTAAGTTCCCTAGATGAAAGGCCTTTTTGAGAAGCCAGAGACCCAACTGCCCAGGGTTGCAACCCTCTCTCCCCGGCCCAGGATGAACCATCCGATTTCCCATCATAAGGTTATTCATTCTGTCTCCAGACCCTCTGTGTATATGGAGACCACAGCCCCAGGGTGGGGTGTCAGGGCAAAGGGCTCTCCACGGGACCCACACTGTGCACAGAATGAGGCTCTCGTCCCGACTGCCTGACACCAGATGGGGAAAGGGACCTACTCACCCACCAAGTGTGGGACGACACACACTACTTTTGGGAGTCCCCAAAAGACCTTCCAGGGCGCACTGGGGGGCGTTCTCTCAGGCTGGGTCACGGCCCTCCCTCCCCCCACACACCGCCGCGGTTGGGCCCTCCGTCAATTGATTCTTGAGCGCAGGACTCATAAAATCCTAGCCAACGACGCTGAGCCCACGTGCCTTGGAAATGCCTCCAGCGCTGTTTGCAATCTAAACAGTTGGGTTGTGTGGGGACACAGTATCGTGAGCCCAGGGCCTCGTTCTGGTCTGGCCCAGAGGTCAGCATGGTCCCCACGTTTCAAAGGAGGTCCGGGCTGCTCAGAGACAACCCACAACTGTGGAACTTGCCTAATAACATCCTCAGACGTTGGAAGGTCTCCCGAGATCCTCTCTCCAGAACGCGATCTAGAACTTCAGGGAAGGTGATCTTCCGTCCCCTCCGCCCCCACCGGCTTGTCCCTCCTGCTCGGTCTTGCCGGTGAAGGACCTCCGTGCTCCCCACCCCTCAGGAACGGGATCTCCCTTCTGGGAGCCCCGGGGAACCCAGCGCTGCCCACACAGCTTGTCTGCCCGGCGAGACCCACACGGAGGGCTGACATCCACTTGTCAGGTCAGGAAAGCCAGACGGACACTCGAGGGCATAACTGTCCCCGCAGCAAGTCACTGGAAGGATAAACAAATTACTGCAGAAGAAGAGAAAAAATATCACGCATCTGCCCCCAGGTGGAAAACTGATGCTTTAGACACCAAGAAACATAAAACCCAAAAGCACCCCCCATAAAGCATTTAAAGATGCTTATTAAATCTGATATTTGAATACACACAGCAGTTATGAACCTGGGGAGGAAAAGCTTTCTCCCAAAGCGAAGAAAGACCGTGAAGACAGAGCTTTCGCAGCCCTGCCTGCCAGATGCCTGGGAAGCTCTGGTGCCCATCCGTTCTGCCCTGGCCAGCCCCCGGCGACCACCGGAAGAGCCCCGAGGACCCCCTGCCCTGCTCTCGACGCCACAAGGGAGAGCTGGCCCCAGGAAGGCATGCCCCCACTCTGTTTCTGGAGCTTTCTGGAATGCTTTTGCTCTGGACAGAATGCCAGACCACTGGGAAACAAACTCATCATTTTGGCCATATCTTTGATTGCTTTTCTATGAACACCGACTCAATAGGAGACTGTCCATTCCCCCCACCACCACCACCGAGCCCCCTCCCCAGGTACGCAGTGCCGCTTAAATGCTTTAAAACTGCTCACGCTTCAAGAACCACACGGTTTATATTAAGTCAGACGGGAGCTGGAAAGGCTTGACTCTATTTTAAAGGTTCCCAAAAGGCAGATAATGTCTGGGGAACCCGGGGCGTTTGATGTTGGTTTGCAAGGGCTTTCCGGCTCCGGGGGTGCTCTGGAGGAAAGACGGGTCCCCCAAGCAGGCGATAGAGGGCGCCTTTGCCCCAGCCTCCGGGCAGCCTGGTGGCAGCCCCTGCCCAGGCCCGGACCGCAGGACGCGAACTGACCAGCAGCTGGGGTCCCTCCAGGCTGCTGGCCACCTGCCACACGGAGCCAGCCCTCAACTACCAGCCGGGCCCCCGAGCTTTGTGTCTCGAGATGCTCCTGCATCTACCAAGCGGGAGCTGGGGTCCCATCCCCCCAGAGCTTGAGGTGCACATCTCCCTTGTCCCGCGGGGTCTCCTGCAGACAATCGGATGATGGCCTTCTACATTCAGGGCTTTCCTGGAAGGTTCTGGAGGAAATAGGTGGGCGACATGCTCATGCTTCTCCCTCAGGACAGGGAGGCTGCCTGGCCTCACGGCATCCTGCCAGGACCCTCTGCTACCCCGCCCTCTGTCCGAGGGTGTCTGCCCAGGACTTCAGGGCCCCTCGCTTGAAAGGCAATGCCCTGCCACTGGGCCAGAGTCCTCCAAAATACAGCGTCGGGAGAAACTGAAGAAAACAAAACCCATACGGGCCGGCGGCCTGGTCTCACGGAGCTCTGCCGGTTGTCCGAAGGGGAGCTCTCCAGAGCCCTTGGCTGCGCCCACGGGAAGGAGACAATATTGAGGGAAATGCAGGAGAGAAAGGGAAGTGAGAGCTGCTGGAACCTCCCCGTTCTGATGGCCACGCTCTCCTGGGCCTGCGGGGGAAGGCTCCCTCGGTCCCCGAGCACCCAGCCCTGCGGCCTCCACCCCCGACCTGCTTCAGGGGAGAACATGGGCCCCTCCCTAGGAAGGGGATAAGCCCAGGTTTACCGAGGACGACACACACAGCGATGAAATGGTGAGGGCCAACACCAATGATCAAGCGGACCGGCTCCAGATGCACACCGGCCTGCTTGCTTTTTCTGTGCATGTTTTCCAAGACTGGGGTCCAGGGGGACCCGGGTGGCCTTAGCCATTACTAAGCTTCTGGGCTACTCAGCCCGAAGGCTCCTCTGCCCTAGCAGAAGGTGGCCTTCCTCACCGCGGGTTGACTCTTGAGCAGCCTGCGTGCGGGAGGGCCACTGAGACCCTCAGCCTAGAGGTTGCAGTGGGGCAGGTGGAAGAAGGGGCTTCTCAGACCAGAGGCCCCTGGCAGAGAGGCCTCGCTTCCAAGATACCCCAGGGCCCACACTGCTGGGGTGGCCAGGCAGCGGCCCCCATGCCAGAGGAGGGGGCAAGGTCTCTGGGTCAAGGACGAGTGGCAGCTGAGCCTGGAGCCGGGAGAACTCCGCCTGGCTCACAGACAGCTCGCGGGCTGACCCAGCGAGCCTGCGTTGCCAGGGTGAGCGCCAGAGCCTGGCACTCACCGACCTCTCCACGGAGATGTCTGCATGCCAAAGCCAGCCCCAAGCACATTCCTCTTCTAGAACATTCTGAGAACTCACGAATCAGGCCTGTTTATAGGTAGGCAGGTGGAGCCAAGTTGGATGCCAGTTTCAGATGCTTTTCATTTGCAAGTCCAAAGGGGTTTCCTTGGTAAACCTGGGGGCTGGCGGCTGGACCCCGGGGGTGGATCCAGGACCGGGGCAGAATGCAGGGTTGACGGAGTGCACGAGAGGACCCCTCGGCTTAAGCAGGGCTCTTGGGCTGCCTCTCATGGGCTATGGTCCCACAGAAGGCGTAACCCCGTGGGAAGCCCAGACCTGCATCCCATGGGGCCTTTGGGACCACCGGAAAACGTTCTGCTGCAGAATCTGCTCCAGGAGCACCTTCCCGAGGCGTCTGTCCCATCGTCCTCCTGGCTCCAACATCCATTCAGAAATACCCGCCGAACACCTACTATGTGCCGAGCTGCTCTGGGGGCCAAGAATCCGTGCGAGAGACAGGTCTTGCCATCACGGGGCCCACATCAGGATCGCTAGGCCCTCGGGGGTCCCCACGCTTGCCCACCTACCCCAGGGCTCATGGCCAATGGCTGCAGCCCGAGATACCACCGTCTACACCAGCCGGTCCTTCCTCCTGGGGGACCATGCCCATAGGCGTGTCCTCGGGCAGGTGGCGGGGAGACAGCAGCCCCGAAGAGCAAGACGCGCAGCGAAGGAACATCTAGGCTCCTTGCAGCATCATCCCGGATGCGCAGATTCGCCGATGCTCGAGGACTCCCGCCCCCGCCAGCTGGTGCCCTGGGCTCTCCCATGGCATCTCAATCCACCTGCACGGTGGTCGCGGGGCTGACAGCATCGTGTCCACTCAAAGATGAGGCCAGGGACCTGCGCAGACGAGGCTGCCCAGAGTGAAAGTGGCTGCGACCACACAGCCCGCCCAGAGCCAGCCTCCCTGCTCTGCTCTCTGAGGCCCGGGGGCCCCAGAGCCTGACTTGGGAGGAAAGCACCCAGGGGGCTGCAGTCCAAGCCTTCGGGTGTCCTCGCTGTTTCTGAGCGGCCTCCCAGACCCCGTCTGCGTCCCTGAGCAGATTCGCCCTCACTCCCTGCCTGCCGAAGGGACCTGGCCCTGACTTACTGTGGCCCCGCGTCCCACCTACCCAGGAATGGGTCTTGCCCAATGGTCCCTTTTATTGGTATGTTTTTTTTCCAAAGCTAAATACCTCTTTTCAGACCTCAGAGAAGTTTCAGTGGGAGATACTGTGTTTCTTGAAGCCATGGCCCTTGGTGGAAGCCAGGGTGACACTTGGGGCTCTCCCAGCATCCTCGACACACGCAGATGATGGGAGCCCAAGGTCCTAAGGGGGACACTCCCCGATGTGGGGCTGGAAGCTGCAGAAAACCACGACCTCCCCCCTCTGCGAGTGAAAGACAGGCCTGGAGCAGACAACATCCCACAAGGCCAGACCCCCATTCGGGGAGCGGTGGGGACAGGGAGCCTCAGTGTGCAGAGTGAGAGCTCGGGAGAGTGTCACCGGTCCAACCAGCTACACCCTCCCCACGAGCACCACGCAGAAGCTACGAGGCAAGACCCCAGGGCAACAGCCCCTGCGAGGGGGGCGTCCATGCTGTGGCGGTGGGTGTGACCATGCAAAACTCACACGTGCACCGCCGGCGAACATACATGTGCACAGGCCGGGCCCCCGGACGGCACCCTCGCGGGGTCTGTTTCTGCCCCTGGAGCCTGCGTGCGTACCTTAAGCAGCAGCGGAGGAAACGCGTGATCGGACTTTCTCATTTAAGCCCCCCTGATTGTTTCACGAAGAACACACATTATTATCATGAGTGGAAGACAACCAGTGTTTCTTTTAGGAGCCTTGGGATTCCAGGGGGTTCTGTCCTCACCCGGCTCATGCTCTCCTGGTGGCCGGCGGGCAGGGGGTCACCTGCCGATTCTGCCTTGGCTGGCCTTCTGGGTGACACCACTCCAGGACATGCTGGGCTTCCCTGGCGCCTCCCCTGGCGGCTCCCATGCCGGACCTTAGCGCCGGGCTGTACGTGGGCCTCTGGGTGGGCTCCCATCCGTGGGGACCTGGGCAGAAGCCCCCTGGGTCCCCTCCTCCCTTCCTGTCCCTGCCTCCTTCCCTCTGCGGCCCCTCTCTCCGCTCTGGACTCCGGGGGGGACCCATCTTCCTCAGCCCCCCAGTCGGAGTGTGCGACTCGGGGGGCTCCTGGGCTCCAGGGAGGCGGCGCCTCCCCTGCTGTCTCTCTCCCTGGGCCGGAAGGGCTCCGATGCTGTCTCGGAAGTTCTCACTCCTGCCCCTGTCGCTGTCCCTCCAGCTGGCTGGCTGGGAGACAGCCCTGAACAAGCGGTCAGGCCAGTGTAGCGGGAGGCCAGCCCGGTGGCTGGTCATGTGCGGCTGCTGCTGGGCAGGTCAGCTCCTGCGGGCGAGGTCCTCCGAGTGCTGGGTACCCCACTCCCATCTTTAAGGATCTGAAATGAGCTCACTCTCCCCCAGATCCAGCTGGGTCCTGGGCCCGGCCGCGGGCAGCATCTCCTTGCTCTGTTTGCCCTGCATCTGCCCAGTGAGGGCCGTGCCCTGCCCTCGGGCCAGTGGGGGCCCTGCCTCACTCTGCTGAGACTCCCCCGGCGCTTCTGGGCAGTTGGGCAGGGCTGCGGGCCCCAGTGATCCTCTGCCCTTTGGTAAGAGGAGGTCCCACGGCACAGCCAGCGCTCCAGGGACCTGGGCCTGCTCAGGCGGCCGTTGCACGAGGCTTCCACACCCACTTTCTTTGCAAAGGCCACACGGAGAGATGGTGGAGCAGGCTGGCCGCTGGGGGCCTGCCCGTGTGAGAGGGCAGTGGTGACCAACAGCACACCGTGTGCTTGGTGCTCTGGAGGACGGGTGTGCACGCGGCGTCTCTCCAACACCCGCTGCAGCTCCATGTGCCGGGGCAGGAAGAACTGGGGACCTGAGCAGTGACTGCGCAGGGGCTTCAGGGGGCCTGGCTGCAGTGAGGGGGGGACGCCGGGCGGCTGTGCTCTGTTACACCGGCATTTCTCCTCTGCATCTCTTTTCTCAGCCCAGCAGAGGTTTTTGGAGTTCTCACGCATCCCCTGAAATGCGCTGTCAGACAATCCCTCCGCACCTATGCCGTTGGGAAAGCTCTCGGACGGTCAGTTTTCAATAGGTCGAGGAGGATTCAGACCTCAAGCACACGGGGCCTGGCGTGGAGATGCCCCAGGCACCACACACTCCTCAGCTGGTCCACTGCACCTCCGGGCTCGCTGGGGTGCCCAGGGGCCACCGAGGTCTGAGGGCTGGTGCTTCACTGCCAGTGTAGGGGAGGCCTGACGGATGCTGCGTTTGCTGACCAGCGGGTTTTACCTGGCAGCCGGCCCCATGGGCGGGGCCAGGCCATCCCTGGGAAAGGATGTCATGGGACACAACCCACGGGAGGAATTGGGGTGTCTGGGGAGACCCTATGAGGCCTCAGGCAGGGTGGGTTGAGAACCGGTGAGCCCCAGGAGAGTGGGCGCCTGGATGGGGGGGGATGCCCTGATGACCGGGGGAGCGTCCGGATGTGAGTTGGCCAAGTGCCCAGACACCTGGTTCCTGTGTCCCCAGACTCTGTGTCCCCAAACTGCTACTCCGGCCACTCTCCTGTTTGGAGGAGAGGGCTCCCCGGCTTGCCAGCATAGCTGCTCACAACCACCTCCCAGAAACAGGGGATTACTGATCTCAGGAGGCATGCACACATGTGCATGCATGTGCACCCGGGTGCGTGTGAGGGATGTGCAGCAAACTGGGACCCATCTCCTTCCTGGGGTGCCTCAGGGATTCCTTTGGGGCCAGTGCCCCATGTCACCTAGACCGTGATGTTTGGGACGCAGGTGCCAACCCTGAGCCTGGCCACACCCCCAAGGCCATCAGCAGATTCATATCCTAAACCCATTCTTTTCTCCCCAAGAAGGAAGTGTTGGGCTGGCAGGGGCTCCCCTTCATCTTGCTCCTCGTCTGTGCGCACGCGCCTGGGGAACCGCATCAGGAGATGCCTTCAGAAGTACCGGCTGTGGTGGGCGGGGACCCAGGCAGTCAGCGCTCCTGAGGGTCCACACCGCCTTTCCAGCTGGCGTGCCCGTTGGCCTCGGAGCTGCCTTCCAAGGCGTGTCAGTGCACCCGTGGGGAAAGGGTAGCCCGTGGCGCTTGGTGACGCCCACAGGTGGCTTGTGGCCCGGGGGCCGGAGCGCCCTCCCGGCCTCCCGGCGGGTCTGACGGCTTGCAGACACATCCACTTGCCCCGCACCACCGCAGTGGGCCCCTCCTGCAGCCTGGTCCCAGCCTGGTTCCTGTCTGTCTGCTGGTCATGGTGCACAGTGACCACAGAGCAGGTGACAAATGGCTGGTGTCAAGTCCTGTCGAGCCAACGGGGTCCTGAGGGAAATGGGAGAGGCTCTCAAAACGGCTTTATTACCAACCTGTGGCCGCAGAGATGATCAATCAAACTGATCGGTGATGGCAAACACCGGGAGACAAGAGGCAGACGCCAGCCCCAGGGGCCGAGGGTCAGGGACGGGGACGGGGGCGTCCGGGAGAGGACAGCACATTCAATGCTGAACTTGACTGTGGTCCAGGCCCCGATGGTGTGCAGGCTCTTCCGCCATGGCTGAGGCCGGTCTCAGGGGCCTGGGTGAAGCCCCCCGGGGACCGGAAGAGCCAGACAGGCTGGGCGGAGGGCCGTGTGTGCAGGGGGCTGCTTCCTTCGCCAGAGAGAAATGAAAGCCTGGGATCTTTCAGCAAACGGGGACTCCGTCTGCCGCGGCTTTGTCTGCAGGCCGGAGCGGGCGGCGGGGAAGGGAGCTGGCTCAGCGGAGGCGGCCGGCAGCTTCTCTGGGACCGGAGCCCCGACTTTCCCGGAGGCCAGGGACTGGAGACGGTTCCCTGCTCGCGCTGTCCAGGGCAGGATGAATCAGACCTTTCTTGGGGAAGTGCCTCCCGCACAAGGACGTTTTAGTCAGACATAATTGCAAGGAAAAATAAACCTGCCTTAACAGAAAACAGCTTTCCAGTTGTTTTTTCCCGGCCTTGAAGCCCTTTCAACTCCAGGTTTTGGCAAGTCGTGCCTGTGGTAATTGTCAACACGGTGCTGCGCCCAGAGACCAAAGCCAGCGGAACGGAAGTGGCACCCGCAGCGCGAGAGGGACCCGGGACAGGGCCCTGCGGGCATGCGGACGCGCTCGTGTGCGCACACACCCTCCACGGGCGCGCCGGCCCACCGCAAGCAGGAGGGATCTTGGTCTTGGCCGCGGTGCAGATGGCTCGGCAGCACCTTGGAGGCTCTGAGCCCCAAGCGCGGGAGAGGCGGGCCTCGCGGGGAGTGGCTGGAAACTGGGCCCCGCCGCAGGGGATCTCCTGGTTTGGGGCAACCCCCTCCCACCGTCTGGGCTCCGCCTCCCGATTCTCCTGTCGCCCCCGGAGAAAGGTCACCCAGAGTGCCCGGAAGGCCCCGGGCAACCCTGGCAGCATCCTTTCCCCAGGGGACCAACGGCCTTCTCGATGGCGCTGCCACGTGGGCATGCCAGCACCCGCACTGGGTCCACCAGCTGTGCCCCAAACTGTCCCCTGAAAGAGGGTCCCTGCCTGCAGCAGAACCAGGTGACGGGGCCCACGCGGTCACAATCACGCCTGCCGGTCTGTAACTGCCCCCCCTGGACAGGTCCAGCCAGACACACCTCCTCCTCTCTCGGACTCTGTCTTTCTTCCGGTGACTGGCCACGGGGGCCGGAGGACGGGGCGCCCCCCACTTTGTCATCGCCGACGTCCTGTTGTTCATTTGCGGGAACCTGTTACAAGGCCTGTCGAGCCCACGGCTGACAGGCTGATGTTACTCACTTGGCTGGGTTCTGGAAGACTCGGGCTCATTTGCCAGGCAAAATTAATGAGAAAAGAAAGACGTAAACGAGATAGTAATTTATGACTTCCACTGGGCCACTCTCCCTGCTCCCCACGCATGGCGGCGCATTTCGTTTGAAATAACGCTCCTCCCGCGGCTGAGGACGGGGCCAGGCAGCCGAGCTGCTGCCCCCGCCCCGGGCCCCCAGCCAGGACGTGTAGGTCCCGCTTTGCCATCCGCACGAGGCGAGCCCCCGGGGTCCCCAGCACTCAGAGCACCGGTTTCCAGCTCAGTCCGCGAGGAGCAGACCCCACGACCCACGGCGTTCCTGTGTCGTCTGCTCTGTTGGCCCCGCGGCTGGCTTCCCGAGGACCCGGGACCCAGGCCACGATGAGCCTTTTCCCTCCTGACCCTCACGGCCACCCACCCCCAAAAACACAAAGGAGAAGAATGTAATGGGAACAGCAATGCGGCAGCAAAATAACCCTTTCCTAATGGCTACCGAACTTGCTGAGTGTCAGCTATAGTTACTTTGTGCAGAGAGTCTGTAATAATCACGCAGCTCAGAGACAAGGCCTCTCTCCGGCAGGAGCCAACGTGACAGGGCCTGCAAGGCAGGTGTTACTGTAATTAGCTATTGTTTGACTATCAAAAGTCAGGGCTGATTAAAGCCACTAAGCACAAGTGCACTATTTTATTTCAAAGAATATTATGAACTGCACGCTGGGTCCTTTCAGAGAGGACCGACCTTCCTCAGCCGGCTGAGAGCCCATGCCAGGAGTAATCAAACGCCAAATCTGCATAAACCTTCAGGGTTTAATTCAAGCAGAGACCTTTCATTAGAAATATGTTACTTTATGAAATCTGGTCGCCAGCAAGGGGAGAAAAATGTGACTTCTTAAGAAAAGTGAATGGCACCTCTTTAGTGATTAACCCGAGATTAATGGAGGTCCCCACTGCTCGGTCTAAGTCCATTTTATTGCTAATTCATTTAGGTACCATTTCAGATATGCTTGATGAAAGTTACCTGCCAGGGCATCAGGTTTTGGCAAGCGAGGATAGCCATTACGGTCAAATCCCCAGTACACTTTTTATTAGAGAAGCTTTGAAAAGTGTCTTGTATTAGTCTTTCTTTTCCTTTCTTTTTAAGGGACTTTTTATTTAATGTACTCAATTAGTTAAAGCTTTGGATCCTGATTCATTATTCAGAGACTGATGTGGCTGGTTCACCTTCGGGTCTCTTTCCTCAACCCCCACGCCCACACCCACGCACCCCATATACACACACCTGTGCACACACACTCTGACACACGGCGCCATGGGGGGAATCATGAGAGATGGGAAGGGGTCACCCCCACGCACCACTTCTCCCCCAAAGGTCCCTCCCATGGCCGAGCACCCTTGGTTCTTCCAGGCACCGGGGCTTTGGGGGTGGCAGGGCCTTGGGATGCAGCCCTCCGGCCCCCAGGGGGCCCCTTTGAATGATTCCCAGAAATTAGGGTTTGGGTGGGTGGGAGGCGGGTTAGGACCTGCGGAGCTGTCTCATCACGCCCCCGTCCAGCCCTGGGACTTCTTTCTGTTTCTGGGAGCTTCCATCCTTCCTTCCTTCCTTCCTTCCTTCCTTCCTTCCTTCCTTCCTCTCTCTCTTCCTTTCGCTCTTTCTCTTTTTCAGATTGATTTATCCATTTTAGAGAACGGGGAAGGGGCAGAAGGAGAGAGAATCCCAAACTGACTCTGTGCTGAGGTCGATCCCACGACCCTGAGACCATGACCGGCAACTTTCTAAATGCTGTTCCCCACACTATTCCATGTTGCCGGGCCTTTGCACGTTCTGCTCCCTTTTAGGAATGTCCTTCCTCGGACAGTAACTGATTACTACTCTGCCTCTTAGGTCCTGCCAAAGCCTTCTGCAGCACGAAGCTTCTGCAGCCCCTGCCCCACCCCCCTCCCTTGGGTGCTTCTTCTTTGCCCTCCAGCACCTGTGAGCTCCTCCACATCAGCTGACTTTGTGTGAACCTCTAGACCAAATGGGCAGGGCCACGTGGGCCACACAGGCCTCGTGGCAGGTGTGGTTAATGAACAAGTGGATGGATGCACGGGTGCGGGAAGACCCTGCCCAAACCTGGACTCAGTCTGGAGGGTAGGGCCTCAAGGCTCTTCCCAGGAAGGCCCATAGTCAACAGAACCCCCAATCCTCCCAGAGGAAACACAGGCATCGGCCCCCCGCCACGGCCTCCAGTCTGTGGGGCACTGACTCTGTCCTGCTCAGTCCTCAGCATAAGCCCACAAGGATGACACCACATGGCCCCAAGACCACGGTCTCGTTCGGCAGGCGAGAGGCCCCTCCCATGGCAGAGCATCTGTTTTTCTTTCTGGGTCCCACAGTCCTGCTGTCTCTTCACCCACGTATCTCCCACGGCCACTGCCATTCCTCACCTCGGGGGGCGCAAGGCAGGGAGGCTTGCCCTTGTTTCTGCCCTGGAATGCCAGCCCCCACCCCCATTAAGGCAGCAGCCGAGGGGTCCCAGCTTGGCGCCTTCCAAAGATCCAGGCATCACACCAGAAGCTTTTAATTCTCCCTTGACACATGCGCCACCGAGGACAGGCAGCCGATGTGTCTGACTGCAAACCCGCACTGTCGCAGGTGAACCGTGAATGACGCGGGCCACAGGGAGCTGAGCCCCGGGGCATGGCATGAACCTGCTCCGAGCCCAGCACGCTGCCGGAGCCCTGAGCGCTGGACCCGGGATGGGCAGAGCAGCGGGGAGACCCACAGCTTGGGTCGGAGGGGTCGGCCTTCACCTGCGCTCAGGGGGAGCCCCGCTGCTCGTGCGGTGGTGTTCATTGCTCTGCGTCCCGACAAGTGCGAGTGTGAACAGCCCCTGCCCAACGGAGCCCCAACCCCGGCAGGAGGAGCCTGCGCTGCGTGAACCTCTTGTTCCTGCCTCCAGCCCGGCCCACAGAGCGCTTCAGACACAAGATGACAATGGCATCTGGGGCCTGGTAGGATTTGCCCTGAATGAAACTGTCAGCCAGAGTCTTCTGGATTGAAGACTTCCTGGGCTCTGGCCATCTCCAGAAGCTTCTGGGAGCTTCCAGAACTTGCTGTCCTCCTGCAAGCCACAGGGGCACTGTGCCACAACGTGGGTAGCTGTCTCCCCAAAAAAGCAAACCCACAAGCAGGGGTGCCCGCAGAGCTGGGAGGATTTGTCTCGTTACACAGGGGGAGGGGCCAGGGGCCAGGAGAGGATCCGTCAAGCAGTTCCCACCCGCAGGACAGGCAGCTGAGGGTGGCGTGGGAGGTCTGGGTGGATCCAGGGAAGCGGAGGAGAGAAGGGGACACTGGTGCCCTGGGGCTCCTGAGGGCTGGTGGCCATGGGGTCCTCTTGTGCCCCAGGGGCAGAGATGGGCTGACCCCGGCCAAGGTGAAGCCAGAGTTGTCCTTGGCCTGTCCTGCTACCTGGGTCTACCTCCAGCTGACCTTGGGGCACAGCCTGGCCTTGTCCCGGAACCAGAGGTGAGAGGCATAGCCCAGCTTCGGGCAGGCCGAGGCCGGTGTCCCCTGCAGTCTGCAGGCCCGGTCACCAGGTCCTGGGGCAGTTCTGAGCTGAGCCTTCAGTACCTTCTGGGACCAGGCCTGGAGTTGGTCAACAGTGACTTCAGAGTGAATTCTTCACCCCAAACTTCCCTTTGTCACCTTCCTCTGAGGCGAGAGAGCCCTGGGGGCTCCGCCAGGAAGAGAAGGGTCTTCTCTGAGTAACCAGGCAGCCAGAGGGCCTCTCCTGGTCATAAGTGACCCCAGGGACCTGGCTGCGGTCTGCAACAGCTTCTGGAAGGCCGCCCGCCCCGCCCCCGGGGCTCTGTGTCGCTGTTGTGGGGGTGGGCAGCCTCTTCAACTTACTGTTCCTCCCTCGGGTACCCGACATGAGAGGATTGGCCTTATTAATTCTGACTCCAGACTTCCAGGTCTCCATGTGGGTCTGGGTGTCCCACCACTGCCTGAGAAACTAGGACCGCCTCCTCCCATACCCCCAGCCCTGCCTCCCTGCACCCTCAAGGCAGGTACTAAGGCCAGGCCATCGCCTCCCCAGGCCTGACCGTCAGGGTCCTCCGCCTGCTGCCTTATCTGCTCCATGGTCTGAAGGTCAGCCTTGACCTTTGCAAATCCTAATGGTCATGGCCAGCTTCTCCTTTCCCTTGTGCCTTATCCTAAACCCCCCTGAAACCTATACTGAGGTCTTCTGTTCTCTGCCTTGAAATTGAGACATCAGCAGAGCGGCTGGGCTTGGCCCGTGTGGACGGTAGAGCCTGTGTACCATCTCCCTTCCCTTAGAGGCACAGGGGCTGGGCTGGGGGCCCCGGGGCCAGGTCATCGCTGACAGCCCTGCACCTCTAACATTCTAAAGCTATTAGGATATCCTAGCAACCTCGGTGGACTCGGGTGGGGGTGGGGCGGGGGGCCCAGCTCAGGGGGCACTGGTGTCCCACACCATTTTCACCTGTTGTTACCAGCGAGGTGAGTGCCCTGGAGGCCATGGTTTCTGCTGAGGACTATGGAGTTTTCTGTTCCTAGAGCTGACCTGGGCTTTCTGTGACCTGCCCGGGGAGCTGGGACCACAGTGTCTGCCCCACCGCGCAGCGCGGACCCCGTGAGCCACATGTCCCCGGAGGGGCCTCCTCACCTCCAAGGTCTGCCCCGCACAGCCCAGACACCCTGTTCTGATAGCCTGTCTGACAGTCACTTGTGAACACAAATGTTAATTATCTTGCCACTGCTGTAATTTCTCCCCGTAGTCCATTAATTAAGGGGTCACAGTCTGAGAGCATGTTTACCCAATAAGCCTTATTTTTTAATTATCCTAATTGCTCAGAGACTGACAAAGACTCTGCTCTTCTCCTTCCCTCAGTGGATTAGTGGATGACAAACACACTTGCACATACCCCACCCGATGCTCCCCGAGTGGCCGATTCTGCGTTCACAGCCAGGTCACCTGGCCCTTCCTTGGGGTCAGGTGCTCACAGGTGGCTGGCACTGGGGCTGGTGGGCTTGCACCCAGGGCCTGATCATTGTGCATTCACACATGTGTGCAAATATGAGCCACAGTTGGTCAGTCTGAAGGCTGGGGGCCCAGGCTAGCTGGAGTGTAGGCACCTGTTTGCTGGATCCTAAGGTTAGGGTGAGTCAGCTCACAGACATGCACATCGTCTGTAAACGTCAGGCAATCCCAGCCCCAGTCTAAGCAGGACCTAAAACTACAGTTCGGCCTCCTTATAGGGATGTTCGCTTCTGGCTTGGCCAAGAACCAGCATCAAGGTCCTTCATGCTGGGTCTCTGCCTTGGTGCCCACTCCCTACTGATGGAGGGGGTGGTGATCTGCTCTACCAGTTTGCAGTAGGAACAGAAGCTTGGGTCCCCCAGGGGCCAGTGGGGGCCAACCTTTTGGACAATCTGTGAAGCCCATTCTTGTTTTTGAGCAACTCTGAGTCAAAAGAGCACAGACACCTGGGGAGGTGATATCGAGTGGCTGCCAGGGGGAACAAGCTGATGGGGAAGAGTCTGATGGGGGGAGAACTGTCTGCTGGGGAGAACAGGCTTCCAGGGGGAAGAGGCTGATGGGGAAGAGTCTGATAGGGGGAGAACTATCTGCTGGGGAGAACAGGCTGCCAGGGGGAACAGGCTGATGGGAAGAACAGTCTGATGGGGGAACAGTCTGACAGGGGTAACAGTCTGACAGGGGAACAGTCTGACACGGGAACGGTCTGATGGGGGAACAGTCTGAAGGGGGAACAGTCTGACAGGGAGAACAGTCTGAAGGGGGAACAGTCTGATGCGGGAACAGTCTGATGGGGGGAACAGTCTGATGGGGAGAACAGGCTGACAGGGGGAACAGTCTGACGAGGGAACGGTCTGAAGGGGGGAAAGTCTGATGGGGGAACACTCTGATAGGGGTAACAGTCTGACGGGGGAACGGTCTGATGGGGGAACGGTCTGATGCGGGAATGGTCTGATGGGGGAAAGTCTGATGGGGGAACAGTCTGACAGGTTAACAGTCTGATGGGGGGACGGTCTGACAGGGGAATGGTCTGATGGGGGAACAGTCTGAAGGGGGAACAGTCTGATGGGGGAACAGTCTGAAGGGGGGAACAGTCTGAAGGGGGAACAGTCTGGAGGGGGAAACAGTCTGACGGGAACAGTCTGATGGGGGAACAGTCTGAAGGGGGAACAGTCTGATGGGGGAATAGTCTGATGGGGGAACAGTCTGATGGGGAAATAGTCTGATGGGGGAACAGTCTGAAGGGGTAACAGTCTGATGGGGGAACAATCTGATGGGGGAATAGTCTGATGGGGGAACAGTCTGATGGGGGAATAGTCTGATGGGGAAATAGTTTGATGGAGAAATAGTTTGATGGAGGAACAGTCTGACGGGGGAACAGTCTAAGGGGGAACAGTCTGACGGGGGAACAGTCTGATGGGGGAACAGTCTGACGGGGGAATAGTCTGATGGGGGAACAGTCTGAAGGGGGAACAGTCTGAAGGTAAACAGTTTGATGGGGGAACAGTCTGACTGTGGAACAGTCTGATGGCCTCTCAGAAACTTAGACCCAGTGTCACCTTAGGACCCAGCAAGTCCACAGCTGCGTGTCCGCCCTGGAGGATTGCAAACAGGGACTCAAACTGACAGGTGGACACACAGGTTTTTGGCAGCGCTGCTCACGAGAGCGAAGGTGGCAGGGGCTCCAGTGTGCACGAGCAGGTGACCGGGTGAAGGAATCGGGCGGGTCCCCACGGCGTGATGGGGAGGGAAGCCCTGACAGACCCGCTGCGGGGTGCAGGAGCCTGGGAGGCAACCAGGACACCCAGACCCCAAAGGCCACACACGGTGGGTCCATCCGTGGAGCCACCTGAGGAGGCGAAGCCACAGAGAGAGCATGTGGACTGCGGCTGCCTGGGGCTGGAGCGGAGATGGACATGGAGGTGGCCCCGGAGTGGCCGCGGGTGGTCAGGGGCCCTGCGAGGCCAGTGAAGATGCCCCGGGGCCGGGCAGAGGTGATGGCTGCCCAGCATCACGCGGTATGACCCGCCCCGAGGTGTTCGCTTTAACACAGTTAATTGTATGTTTGTGGACTTCACCTCCAGGAGAAAGGAAAACAGAGAGAAAGAGGTGGCCCCCGAAGGCCAGCGGCCACCACCACAGCCCCCGCCGCATGTGCCCGCCGCCTCTCGCCGGCTCCAGGAGGGACGGGGAGCGCCCGTCCACAGAGGGGAGCAGGCAGAGCAGGCCCCTGCGTGCGTTGTCCTGAGGGGATTAGGGGGTGCGGCGCCCCCCGGCCACTTCCTGCAGGCTCTCCTGGCGTCCGGCTGTGCTGGGCAGGCCCGCCTGTTCCCTGCAAGTTTCTGTCTCTTTAATAAAGATTAAGATGTCAGAGGGCCAGCGTTGCACAAAATCCCACTTTTATTAACTTCTCATTACCAGCTGAAGGGCGAAGCCCATTCCCGAGCTTCTGAAGCGGTGAGAGGGGAAAGCAGTTATTAAATATGCATTTATGACGACTGGAGCCTCCGGCAGTGCGCGCTGACTCAGCGACGGGCCGCAGGCCTCCCTGGCTGGACGCAAGACAATGGGGACCTCGGGCCAAGAGGGAGGAGGGTGGGGGCTCCCACCGCGGTGAGGGCATCATGGAGGGGGGCGTCCCAGGCCCACACCAGAGACTGACCCCCACATGTACCGTGTAGTCCTGATGGCACGCCGTCGCCTCCCCCAGCCCCCAGCCTCGGCCTCCCGGGACGGACCCCACAATCCACCTGCACTGGGCCTCTGGCAGGGCCGCTGGTCGGCTTCACCAGGAACCCCAGACGGGTCCCCCTGAACCACAGGTCACCGTGCACATTCTCACAGGGAAACATGCCATCCACACTCCCTGCCTGCTGGCGCTGAGCTCCACCCACCGTCAGGGAAACACTCTTGTCCAGGCCACGGTCACACGGCCCCACTCGAGGGCAGTGGGCGGGTGGGGATGTCCTCCCCCCACCTCCTCTCCGCTGGTCTCAGTCCCCAGAGCTGCTCAGGCTCCGGCCTGGCCCCTGCCACTTTTGCATCCCCTGGGGAGTGGCCCCAGCCCCAGGGTTTCCCGAGCTTGTAAATTCACATCCATCGGCCTACCTGATGTCCCTCTGGCCCATCTGTCTAAGGGGCGTCTCAGAAGTAAGATGTACCAAGCTGACATGTCCGTCCCTACATGTCTGCACGCCCACTCCCACCATACCCCTGCTCCCCGCCAGGCACCCTCCGCAACCCCCCTCCCTGCCCAACCCTGCCCTCGGGGGCCTCAGCTGCATGCCCTCTGCCTGTGATGCTCTTGGCTCGGTCCCATTAAGCCTCACTCCCCTAGGCCTCGGGGAGCTCCCCCAATGCCCCCCAGAGGTGCCCTGGGGACACCCGCCTGTGTCCCTGTCCCACAGCCCAGGTCTGCCGAGCCCGTCGGCAGCATTTCTGGTCACTTGCAACTGCTCACATGCTGACTTTGTATTTGCGCTCTGTTTGCCCCTTTGGTGATGTTATAGACTGAATGCTTACGTCCCCCCCAAATTCATATGTTGAAATCCTCATCCCCAGTGTGATGGTTTTTGGAGCTGATTAGGTTTAAATGAGGGCTGGGGGGTGGGCCCCACGATGGGAACAGAACCCTCACAAGAAAAGATGCTGGAGAACTTGCTCCTCTGCTTGTCTCTCCGTCTCTGCTGTTTGAGGACACCGTGAGGAGACAGCCGTCTGCGAACCAGGGAGAGGGCCCTCACCAGACACGGACTCTGCTGGGGTCTTGTCTTGGACTCGCAGCCCCCAGAACCGCGAGAGGAATGTCTGTGTTTAGGCAGCCCTGTCTGTGGCCAGTTGTCGGAAGGGCAGAGCCCACCGAGGGCTGCAGCAAAGACCTCACTGTTTATAGCCGCGGCTTGGAGCCCGACGCCCCCGACCGGCGTATGTGGTGGGTCAGCGCTCCTGCACACGGCAGTCGCTCCAGCCCGCGGCAACACTGGGTGGCCCCACCTCGTCTGCTGTTGTCACCCCGGGCATCGCTTGCAGGGGCTTCACGGAACCCCTTCCCTACAGAGAGCACCCCCTCAGTGGCACTCCAGCCTTCTTGTCCAGTTCTGAGAAGGGGGTACTCAGGAGCCGAGGCAGGTGGGGGCACGGAGGGAGGCTTGGACCCACATCATCTCTAATTAGGTGAGTCTGTCGGGCGCCTTGCAATCTGCTGGGTTTGGTTTTCCCAGTTGGCTTGCTCTGCCTTGGATGGACTCCCACTAACTCACACGTGGGGTGCTGATCTCCAGACTCCCCTGTGCTAACGGAATAATGCTGAGTCTCTCTGGGGAAGAAGGGAGCCCTGAGTCCTCAGAGTCCAGGGACCCACCCAGGTGAGCAAACAGACACTGCTTAAGGAGCATCAGGTCCTCCTGCTCAGGAGCACAGAGCCAGACGACCTGGCTTCACACCCTGGCTCCACCTCTCACAGCTGTGTGACATTGGGCCGGTTACTTAACCTCTCTGTGCCAGTCTTTTGTAGCAAGTGTAAGTGCCCACGGAAACATTAGCCACACGCACAGGTAGATCCCATGCTCAGTCTTTCCCCCAGAAAACACCCTTCAGTGGGCCCTTCGATTCGGCTGTGGGGCTGTGGGGTAGATGGCTTGGAAAGGAAAGGGAACTGAGGGCTCTACAGCACTACCCCTTCCCATCAGGCCCCTCATGGCCCAGGATGGCAACAGGACAGGCTCCCTTTGGCCAAAGAGACAAACAGGCTGCAGCCCAGACCCACCATCAGCTGAGAAACCAGCCCCACGGGGGACGTTTCTGGATTGGGTCCTGGGAGGATGACACTGGCTCTGAAGGAAATGCCCTGTCCACGGGGCAGGCCATGCTGTCGCAGACCTGAGTCCCTGGCGTGTCGGTGGAGGGGCACCCAGGCAGGCCTGCCCAGGAGCCCGGCTGGTGCAGAGTGTGGTCCTCACCCGCCCCGGGGCTCAACAGCCTGTGCTCGGCCTGTTTACCTAGGGGGTGAAAAGGCTTCTCCCTGCTGTGTAAATAGATTTTGCAAAGGCCTCTGCTTTCCCACCCCCCACAGCTTTCTGAATGCACGTTATGAATTGGCGGGCTTATCGGGAGGGCCGTCTGGCAGTTAAAAGATGTTTCCCCGCATTGTGAGGCTGCATGGAAACCAAGTCATGTCAGCCCCAAGGACAAAGGAACTCAAGTGTTTGAAATGCAAAAATATTTTGACCCGACTACATCATTTTTCAAAGGAAAAAAGTAATTCACGGTTCACAATTCACTTGCTATCTTGCAGGAAGTCCTGTATTTCTTATTAACTCCCCAAGGCCTGCTTCTCTGTGTGAGAGGTCATCTTGGAGGGCCAGTAAGTGAGGGACGTTTATGACTTTCCTTTCCGTCTCTTCCTGTTGTTTTTTTTTTTCAGTGCTGCCTCATGTTTGTGAGGTGCCCGCCAGTGCACTGCTCCAGGCCTTATCTCTGGGCTCCTCCCAGACCAGAAACTTGAGTGGGGTACAGAGTGTCCACCCTATGTTGCCAGGTCAGAAACCAAGGTCCTGAGAGGATAAGTGACCTTCCCCAGGTCACACCAACTGATGGTAGATGGAGTTTCAGGGGTCTTATGACCCCTCTGTGGATGTCCCCTTCTGGGCTCTTGGCTCCCCCACGTAATGATTGTGTCTGCATGACCCTCAAAGGCTCATCACCACCACCACCAACCTTAACCATCACTACCATCACCATCACCATCATCATCATCACCATCATCACCATCATCATCATCATCACCATCATCACCATCATCACCATCATCACCATCACCATCATCATCACCATCATCACCATCACCATCACCACCACCATCATCATCACCATCACCACCATCATCACCATCTCCACTATCAGCACCATCAGCACCGCCAACACCGCCATCACCGCCATCACCGCCATCAGCACCTTGCTCTTACTCGTAGTCATAAGCTTGCACCAGGTGCTATTTTAGGTGTGCTCTATGCATAACATCTAATGTCATCACTCTCCACAACTTTGAGGCAGAAGCTATTTTCACCTCCACTCTACAGATGAGGAAATCAAGGTGCCGGAGAATAAAGAAACCCTTGGACAATATTCTGCCTTCTGAGATCTTTCCACCACCAGACCTCACCCCCCAAGCCGTTAGAAAAGTGCCATGGACAGGCCTTCATGGTGGCTGCTTAGCAGCTCAGTGGAGGCTGAGCAAAAAGGCAACCCTTGGGGTTAGCTGAGCAAACCCTGAATGTCACCGAAGCTGTGTTTGGGGGTCTGGCCCCCAAAGCCACAGGAACCAGACCACCTCTGGAGGTGCTCCCATGGGAGCAGCAGGGCGGGGCCCTTGCCGGGGTGCATACACCCGAGGCTGTGTTGTCCTGTTGGCAGAGCAGAGTTCCCCCTGTGAGTGACAGGGCAGAAGTGGGGCCAGGAGCGAAGTGCGGGGAGACACAAATCTCTCCTTGTACCACATCGTGTGTGGGGGGCTTCTGCGGAGGTGTGGGGTGTGTCATGTTGGGAAACCCAAAGCGGGGGGAGGGCTTTGAGGAGTATTACAGTGACGCTTTGGGGGCCAAACGGTGATTATTAAAGAAAAGTCCTGGGTGTTTAATAAGGTGACTGGGGTGCTGGATGTTTGTTGCATTAGCACGAGGAGAGACTGGGGACAGCATGCCAATCAGGAAAACCACCGGGAGAGGAGATGGGCACCAGCCCAGGCCAGGGGGAGGCCCCAAAATTAGGACCTGCTTTTGGGGAATGTGCATTTTCAGACACCTAGGGACGTGGATGATCCCAGAGGGTGAAAACACCTTGCTGGGGCCCCCTGGGCAGGGCCTCAGGTTTCAGAGTCTGGGTTGGGAGCATTTTTACAGGCGCCAAGGTTGCAGCTTACTGTCTGCGTGACCTTAGGTGGGTGAGTTCGCCTGTCTGAGGCCCAGGGAAGAAGAGCATCTGTTTTCCAGGGCTGCTGTGAGGCACCCAGCACGCTCCAGAGGTGGCCCACGCTTGTCACCTCGGCCAGGCTCGGGGGCACAGCAGTGAGCACGCAGACGTGGCCTCTGCCTGCCCGCACCCTGGCCCCAGCATGGCCCGACGTCACACACACAGACACAGTCGTGCCCCGGGCATGGGGGCTGTCCCGCCCACCCTGGCACCTTCTGGTCTGCGTGGGCCTTGACCCTCCCCGTGGGTGAGTGAGTGGGGACAGACACAGGCCTCCCTTCGGGCTGGTTCTCCCTCCTGGAGGGCGGCACATTGGCAGACATGGGACAAAGATGTCTCTCATCCCCCCAGCTCCTCCCAACCTAGGACAGCCCCTGACAAGCCAGACCTTCCTGAAGGCTAATTTGATGTTTTTCTCTACCTCGCCCGTCCCCCTTTACTCTGCCTCTGCATTTCTCGTCCAAAACAGAAATACAAAGGGAGGAAATCTATTCAAAATTCCTCCTCCTCACTTTATTTCTGCTGCTCTCTGGGGTGCCCACGCTTCAGATTCTCTTCCGATAATTATCTGCCCTTTCGGGGCCTTGGTCACCCAGAGCCTCAGGTTCGGGAGGCTCAGAGAAAGTGCCGGCCCGCCCGCGGCACGCAGGACACTCTCAGGGCAACTCCAAACGTGCACCTGCACTCCTAGCCCCTCGCACCCAGCGTGAGGCCGGGGAAGAGGATTTTCATTATTATTTTTGTTTGTTTTTGAGTCTCTCCTTCCTCTCAGCTGATCCGTGATGAACACCATATCAGACTCTCTTTATGTGATAATTTTCCATCCCCGGCAATGCAAACATTTCTGTGGCTAATACTCTGAATCTTGGCCATTGCTCAGGAATAACAGAGGCAAGGTTCCAATACAAAATAATAAGTCTTGCCTTTTATTACTGAATTTATCAACACGGTACTGGAGAAACATCTTGTTAACTGGGTGAGAAGAAACCGTTCACCAACACAGCCTTGGCTGATGGAAGGGGGTGTCAGGTGGAATATGATGAATCCTGTTAGCATACAAAGAGGCCAGGGCCGAAAGAGGGTATTATTCAAAGAAGGAAATATTATTAAGTAAGAAAACGGTGCACTCACCCTGAATCTGTTAAATTAAGAATCCCACTCTTCCTGGCCAAAATCAATTTGTTATCCTCACAATTTCCTCTGTATATAACAAGGGATAAAAAGGAAAAATGGCCCAGAGAAATGACTCCTTTGAATCACCAACCTGCAGGGACACGGCCAAGCCAACATGGCAAGGTGGGGTCACCTCTGCCAGAAATGAGCAGAGCAAACAGCCCAAGAGGCTCTTGGAAGCGTGCCCCACCACGAGGAGCGGTAACTGATTTGGAACTTTGCAGCCGGGTGTCCCCAGGGCCAGGGCCCCAAGGAACAAGGGCTGCCGAGGCCCATCAGCACAGGTGACTGGGGTCTCGGAAGGACAGGAACCCCAGGAGAATAGAGACCTCGAGGAATTCCAATTTGTGTCTCCAGCACCTGTGCACTGTAGGTGCTTGGTCAGTATTGCTGAATGGGTACGTGACAAGGTCACACTGCAATGACAGACTCCAAAACCAGGAAGCCGAACAAAACAGCACATGGCTGTGTTTCTCCCATATGCCTCGTGTGATTCACAGGATGGCTCTGCCTATGGTAATTGCTGGGACCTCTCCAGAACTTTCTGGCCACAGTGTTGGAGGGCAGAGAGCTCCGGGGGCTGTCAGGCCGGCCAGTGGCTGCGGGGTCTAGAAATGCCCACGGGCCAGGTGGTTCATCCAACCACAAGGTGGGCAGAGGGCCCCGTGCTACCACGGCCCCGGAAGGCAGAGGCTCAGACATTCGGTGAGTGGCCCCGCACGTAGGCAGGATAGGGAATCCTGACCACAGGGGGTTTATGATCCAGCAAATGGGAACGGTGCCCACATCTGGCCGTCACCACCCACCACGGTGGTGGTGACCTTTGCCATCTGGTGTTGGTGTGGGCCGGGCACTGGATAAGCACTTCACGTAAGTCAACATATTTCATAAGCAAAGTACCCCGTACGGGTGTTCACGTTATAAAACATCAGACATTATGTCACAGCAAAGAGGGACATTATCCCTTCTGTATTATTCCCGTGCAGCCTTTTCCCATATGTATGTCCTTATACATGTATGAGGCTTCATAGAAGATGTGTGTGCGTGTGATATGCCACTTTTCTGAAACGCTGTTCTTAAAAAATGAATCGTCTTTGTTTTTTAGAGCAGTTTGTTTTATAGGAAAGCGAGCGTAAAGTACGGCGAGTTCCCATCCCCCCTGCCCCCCCAGCTTCCCCGCTACTGATGTCTTGTGCTCGTGGGGTCATTTCTTACCACTGATGAGCCAGGACTGACACAGCATCAAGTAACGCCCACGATTAATATCAGGCTTCGCTGTTGGGGTCCGTTGTGCTTTCTGTGGGTCCAGATAAATATCAGGGTCATGGAGACACCACTGTAGGATCACACAGAACAGCTTCACTGACCTACCAATCTCCTGAGCTCCACCTGCTCGCCCCTCCCTCCCCCATCCCTGGGAACCACGGTTCATTTTACCGTCCCCGTGGCTTTGCCTCTTCCAGAACATCATGGAGCCAGAATCACATCGTGTGTAGCTTTCTCAGATTGGCTTTGGTCACTTGGTCCTAAGTACTTATGGTTCTTCGTGTGGCCGGAGAGCGAAGCCGTCTGTTCAGTGGGAGGTTGTCCAAATGCCTCTCTTAGGGCCCGGGGCTGGCCTGCGGTGGTTTACCCTCCGCCACCCTAGTCCCCTTCCCCACGGGGTCTCTTGAATCCCTCCCAGCAAAGGGACCCAGGACCACCCCTAAGACGGACTGGCATTGCTTTCCCCTGGCAATTCCAGGCCGCAGATCAGAGCCCCTCTGGGGAAGGGGGCCCATCGCCCTGGGCTGCGTGCATCTCAGAGACCCCGGAAGCCGGCGAGGCAGGGGACCTGTGCCAGCGAGGCGTCCTTGTCTTTTCCTGCGTGCTCACAGTGCGCGTGCCTCGCACGGACTCCGTTCTCTTTCCGTGCACCTCAAGTGACTCTCCCCACTTTAGCTTGCACCTGGGAACCGGCCACGTGTCAGCTCCAGTACCTCCTCCTACAGGAAGCCCGCCACAATAGAATGTGCTGGCGTCCCCTCCTCCATGCCCCCTGCCCTAGGACCGTATCCCCGCCATGAGCGGCACCTCCTCCTCCCCTGTGCTGCCAGCTGTGGCAGATGGGGGAGGAACGTACTCCTTCGGAGCCTTGGCCCCACAATGACTGTGGGTGCCCACCTCTTCTTCGGCCATTGCCATGACAACCACACGCCCCATGTAGCCCACTGGTCCACGAGGCCGACGGACGTCCAGAGCAAACCACACCCAGCTGAGCCCAGCCTGGACCAGCCAACGTGCACGCGTGTCAGTGAGAACCAACGAATATTGTTTTAAGCCACCGAGTTTGGAGACGGCTTGTTACACGGCATTATTGTGGCAACAGCTGACTGATACACCTACTTCCAACGAGCACAGCCCCCCTCTGACTCAGCTTTCTCTGAACTCGACGACTTAGCGCCATCTGAACTTTGAAAGTGTGGGTGAGCTCGGACTCTCTGTCAGGGGAGCAAAGCTGGGGGAATGCTCGGAGCACATGCTAGGACCCGGTACTCGAGGACACTTGCTTCAGAGTCTCGTTGGCTGGCGTTGAAAACGCCTCTCTGCTGAATCGTGTGGCCTAGTCAAGTGACTTAAATTCTCTGTGCCTTAGTTTCCTGCTCAGTAAAGTGGGGACAAGAACACCTATCTGGGGTGATCGGGGGTGAGTGAACCGATGGACATCAAGTGGCTGGTTAATGTTAGGCATTCTATAAATGACAGCAACAGAGGACCCCCTCGTGGGGACAAGGTCAGCCCCCCGCACCTGCCTGCTCTC
Source organism: Callorhinus ursinus (assembly GCF_003265705.2). Lineage (NCBI taxonomy): Eukaryota > Metazoa > Chordata > Mammalia > Carnivora > Otariidae > Callorhinus > Callorhinus ursinus. Next base: position 35,200,041 of record NW_027397080.1, read on the forward strand.
CTTCCCTCCCACCCTCCTCCTGGCCCCGTGCCCTCCCCCAAGGCTCAGTGCACGGTCAGCCCAACGGCAACATGAGCCTCGTCGAAGCTGCTATGGGAGGCAGGGCGGAGGCTAGAGGCTTCCCCCCAACCTCCAGGACCACCACACCCACATCCTCGCCGACACAGGAAGCCAGAGCCACGGCTCAGGGAAGATGGTGAACAGGCCAGCCGGGATGCTGGTGGGCCTGTCCGCTCCGCAAGCCCGGCGCAGATGCCCACTTGCTCGGACGGCAGGTGACCTCGTTGATGGGGTGCATGGGACACAGCCTTCCCTGGCCGAGAGCTTCCACCCCGGGCAGGCTGCAGAGACCCCCACATGCAGGCCCTGTCATCTTGTATCAAGTTGAGAGGCTTCCCCGAGGGCTCCCACAGGCCTGCACAGGGATGGGGTGGGGTCCTGGGCTCTGGCGAGGGGCACCCGCATAGCCTGGCCCCCAAGCCCTCCCCAGGGAACAGCATCTGAGGGGACTCAGGAGCCAGGTCTCCCTCGAGGCCTGGGGTGCTCAGCACGAGAGAGAAGGGGGCAGAGTGGCAGTGACCGGGCAGAGGGAGGGGACCCCAAGCGCTCCCAGCATCTCTCACTCTGCTGTCTTTTACCCTGAGAGGGACCAGCCACCTCGGTATTCAGAGCGGAGGTGAGCCCCGGGCTTTCTCCTTTGAGAGCAGCCCCCCAAGCCAGTGATGCGGGCTTTGCGGAGGTGTGTGTCTGTGGGTTTAAAACAGAAGATGCTAAAGAGGCCTCAGAGCTGATATATTTTTCTCTCCTAATAGTGAGGCACAATTTAATTAACTCACTATTGCACCCCCCTGAAGATTACGGACTTTATTGACACCACCATCTGGCTCCTCTAAAGCCGGTAATGTAGATAATAAATCCGCTTCATTACCCAGTGCGAGAGGCGTCCTGCTCTGAGAACGATCTTTCCTAGCGCCCTGCCCCCCGAGAGCCCCTTTGGACGCCCCGAGGTTCTGTGCGGTTTCCAGGGGGGCCCTGCGGCAGACGCCCGCTGCCTGTGCGCTCTGACCCACTGCAGGTGTCCCCAGAGAGGCCTGACACCCTCCGTCCATGGCCGGCGTCCACCTGGGGCCCCTCTGCCCCCTCGTCCCCGCACCGTCGCACCTCCCACCTCCAATAAGCGGGCCCCGGTGCCCAGAGCTGTGCCCAATCACTGTCTTGTTACCCCACTGAACGCCTGGGACCGATTGGGCACTGGAGACGGATTAGCTCTCCAGCTCGCAAAGGAGGAGCCAGAAATGCAGGAGGCCAAGCTCAAGGCCGAGGGCCACTGCGTCCAGGCAGAACCAGGTTTAGAGGGTTGGGGTGGGCTGGGAGGGGCACTGGACCCGGCCCAGCCTCCCTGGGTCTCCAGCCAAAAGGAGAAGTTCCTTTGTTTACCTTCCGGGGTAAGGCATGTTTTCCACTTCTGAGTCTGTCCTATGAAATTGGTGATGTTTTCTCTGCCTTTGAGATTTAAGTTTGGGCAGAAAGTGTCAGCAGGGCGGCTGGGGGGAGGGGCCTGACCCCAGAGAGGGCCCCCCAAGTCACCTGCTCTCACAAGCCCTGCCCGTGGCTGCTGGTGGACCCCGAGGGGGCCTTCACGCTCCCTCCACCGGGACCCCAAACTGCAGCCCAGAAGCCTTTCAGGGGCTGAGTCTCAGGAGGTGCTCCAGGGAGAGAAAGAAAAGTCAGCTCATTGCTTTCTCAGTTGCAAAAAAAAGAGGAGAAATTAAACTCTCTGTCCCCGCCCCCCAGGTGTGGCTCTCGGGCTTAGGTGGGTCTGTGGGAGCAGCGTGCCCTCCACGGCCTGCTGGCAGCCGCCACACGCCCAGCACCCCCAGGCCCAGAGCCGGCCTACTGGACTCACAGCTCCCCCGGCAGGCAGGTGATAAACCATCTGCACCTGGCCCAGCTGATCTGACCCTTTAAGCTGGTTTCGGAGATCCTCAGGATGGGGCGAGGGCGGCGGGGGGGGGGGGAAAGTGGAAACAACTCAATTTAGGGGCCTGAAAATGCAAAAAGTTTACGTTTATAATGTCGTTCCCCCAGCCTGCAGCTGCCCCGTAGCTCCTCGTCACCGCCACTATCGGCCCATTAATCACCCTTATCAGGGCGGGAAGGGGCCCCAGGGCCACTGCCCCCCCCCCCAGGGACAAGTTCAGGTGCTTCAAGGTGGCCAGAGGTCAGAGTCCGCCCTCCGCAGCGGCGAGCCTCCAGGCTGTGGCCCCTCCCTTGGGCCTGACTTTCTGCCCCAGGGGACTGGAGCCACCAAAGTCACACCTAAGCGGCCTCTTCAGATAAGCGTCACAGTTGTGAAATCAGAGGCCTCCTGGGAGGGGCGGGCGGGGAGGCCAGAAGCCGGACTCGAGGCCGGCTGGGCGCTGGGCCCTGAGCCCTGGGGCTGAGGCCTGCACCTTCTCGGGAAGGGGACCAGCGGAGGCGGCACTCTCCAACTTTCTGGTCGCGGCCCCCTACACCTCTCCGCTTTGCAGCCTTTGATTCAGCAAAATCAGGGATGCAAACTTCTTAGGAGTACTTAGTTTCCATGGCAACCGAAGCTGACCTCAACATTATTGTTCTCAAGAGGCACTGACTTTACTATATGTTCATTCACTGAATTAATGGACTCCTGGTTCTTTTATCAGCAGCCCCCGAACAAAGGAGAGGGAGACGTGCCGTCAGAGGGCTTTCAGCCACTGCCCAGCCTTTTGTCCGGGGCTTACTGCATCCGAGCAAGTCTATTCAGCCCCAGATTATCAAAATCAACTCGGGGCTGTCTCCGTGGCAGCTAAACACACTTTGATTTCATAAAGACATAACCGATCCCACATGCAAATTATTAATTGTGATTGCAGGGTTCTGAGGGCTGGGGTCTCGGGTGTGATTTTTGGGGGGGTAATAAAGCGTCTTTGCAGGTAAAATGAGGGTGAGTTCTAGGGTACTGGTGGTACCTGCGTGTTGCTGGTTGGGAGGGGAAGAGGAAAAAGGAAAAAACCGCTGAAACCATCCTCCCTGGCACAGGCAAAGCACGAGAAGGACCCGGTGAAGCCTCCTGCCCGACTAAGACCAGCGGGAACCCCGCGTGTGCCCACCAGCACGTCTTGCTGGGGCTTCTGCATTTTTGGACCTCCCCTTCTTAAGAGGTCCAGCCACATGGGCTGTCTCTCCACCACCCTCCCCGGGGCCCCCAGCCACCTCCAGGGCAATGCCAGAGCCACAGACCCCAGAACGCAGCACTGCACAGCAGGACCTGGCTATGCGGCACTGTGCGGAACTTCCACGGCCTGGCCAGGCCAGGACCCAGGCCCGCCAAATGCCGGGATCACAGCCTGGCTTAACCTTGGGGTGTGCGGGCACAAAACACACTTAGCAGCTGCCTGTGGTCTCCACTCCCACCTTCTTGCAGCTTGAAGAGTTGTCTTCCTGGACTCCCTGGCCAGTCTTCCCTGGCCCCCAGCACCCAGCACCCCCACCCCCACCCCCCGGGAGGGACCCCGGAGAGCAGAGGCATCTCACCGCGGCCAGGCTATGGATCACATGCACACACAACAGCCCAGGGGTGCAGATCACGGTCCTAACATCCAAATAATCATTTCACAAATTATAATGATTATCAATCAATCACCCTCTGTGGACAGTGCCAGGCTGGGCTATCAGATAGCTTTTATGACCTGTAGCATTTTGCACGTAATGATGGGGGAGAGATTTATGAAGCCATTGTGCTCCCTCTTCCAGCACCGGACTTCATTAGCTTTCTTTCCTTCGGACTCCTCGTGCACCCCTCGGCCCCCTGCCCCCCAGAGCGCCGGCTGGGTGGCACCTCTCTCTTTCCAGTCCTGGCCCTACTGATGCAAATTCCTGAGTTTTGGTGGGGTGGGGGCAGACAGAGGAGGGGAGGAGAAGAAAAAATAAAAATAAAAAAAGGAAAAGGTCACTTCCTTTTGTTTGCCTTTCCCCCCAGTTGTACCGTATTAACACGTCCTTCCTTTTCAAGATGGTCAAAGAAAACAAGATAAAGTCGGACAAAGGGAAGGCGGCCGGGGGCTTGCGTGTCCCCCTTTCATATCACCAGAGAGATTAAATCAAAATTCTTTTAGCTGATACCATCTCCCCGGGTGGACTACACTCTTGTTAACGGATAAATTCAAGCCCTCCAGAAAGTCAAAGAATAAATTTAAGCCTTTTGCCAAATGTCTATCCTATTGGATTTTGATAAGACGGCCATTGAGCCTTAATAATGTCTTCCATCCATTTTCAGCGGGCCCTTAACACGGCTCTTTATTCGTCCCCAAAGCCTCTTCGCTGGGCCTTTTTATTACAGGCTCCAGCGGGCTCTCCAGGGAGCCGGGCGACCCGAGTGATGGATGGACAACTCGCTAGATTATCTCCCGCAGATGTTTGCTCTGCAGGAGCCCCGGGCCTTCCCTCTAAGTAAACAGAGACGAAATAGAGTCCGTCGGAGGGAGCAGTCCCAGAGGTCCGGGCGCCGAGGCTGGAAGAGGCCACGAAGCCCGACCTGCAGACCCGCAGTCAAAGTGACTTCGCAGGCATCAGGGGCTCCGCGCCCAGAGCGCACACCCGGGCGGTTGCGCGGCTGGCGAGGGCGCCGGGCGGCGGCGGAGAGCACGGGTCCCAGTCTCGCCAGCACCAAAGCTCTGGGCTGCGCGCCTCGCTGGCTGCGCGGGGGGCCGTGGGCGGTGGAAGAACGCGGGCGCAGGGGACGGAGCGGGGTGCGGGACTGCGGGGGACACAGAGCACGCGGGTGTCGGGGCGGAGGGATGCAGGCGACACCCCCCTCACGGCGGGGCACCGCAGCGGGGATGCGCATCCCGGGACCTGAGGGGCGGGGCCGAGCCTGGCGCGGCTCACAGGCTGTGGCCGCTGTCACTCCCACGGGAGCCCCGCCCTGCATCGCAGGCACAGTCGCCCGCCCCTGGGTTCGAATCCCACCTCCGCTGCGAGTGTGGGCACAGCCCACCTCCGTGGGCCAGGGCCTACTCTCCTGTCTGCGCCCTGACAGAGGGACTCCACGGCGCATCCAGCAACCTGGCTCGCTAATGCTTAGAATTTATAACCGGGACTTCCCCACAAAATACCACATTTTCTGCATCTGTGTCAAACCACTGATTGCATTACCTTTTGTTGCACTTCACTGATGCACATAAAGAACCGGACGTATCATCATCCTCAAAACGGAATGATGAGCTGGAGATGTCAACTGACCTACCCATGGCCCCCCGGCAATTGCCCACAGTATTGTAAGGCTCCCAAACGTGTCGGGGAGGAGAGGCCCAGTTCAGCCAGACGCAAAACTCCCAAACCACAGAACTGATAAATGGGGTCTACATCCTCTTGCCGAGGAATTCACTCAATGTGTCCTTAAAACAGCACGCTGAGGCATGTGTGGTCATAGCCTGTAATGTGTGTGCGCGCGCGCATAGACCTCCACAGCTGTAAGTAACAGACATTGGTGAGGTGGGACCTGCTTTTTGGAAGGAAGGTCAAATGAACAGTTACTCATTTTCCAGCCTCCGGGCATGAACCCATTTGGCTTTGCATTTTTGCGTCTCCCTCCCTGCCTCCCTCCCGGGTTGTCTGGGCATGGAACCCTCACCCGATGGCTCCAGAGCAAAGCACCAGGGCTAGGTTTTGATCATCTCACCAACCTGACCCTGGGCATCCGTCTCGTCACGCTGAATGCCCCAAATGCTGATAATGTCTAAGTTCAGCACGAGGCCGGAAAAATCCCAGAATTCAGTGGACGGCTGAGTGCTGTGCGGTGGCTCTCCGTGTGGGGAGGGGTGTGCGTGAGGAGGAGGGAGGAGCCCCCTTGCGGCCTGCAGCCTCCCCCTGCAACAGGGGCCTGCGGGGTGGTAGGAGGCAGAGGTGCCCGGCTGGGAGTCAGGAGGCCTCTTTCCAAATGGCCGGCCGGCCGCCGAGGCCCCCTTTGCTCTGGCGCCAGGGCCCCCTGAGTGTCCAGCTGCCGTGGGCATCGGGTCAGTTCTGATTCTGTGCAGAGAGGGAACCTCAGACCGCTCCGCCAGGCCTTACAAGGTTTTGTGTTTGAGGGGATGCCTGGGCCAAGCAATGCCAGCAGGTCTCTGTCGGCGTGGCACTGTCCACCCATCCCCTGAGCAGCTCTCAGGAAAGCCCTCTGACCGGGTCAGCCAGGGCCCGATGGGCTGACGGTTTAGAAAAGGAAAAGGCCCGTCGGGGCCGTGGTGCTCCGGGAGCAGAGCGGACGTGCTGACTGGGGTTCTCCCCGGGCACGTCTCGTCATGGCTCAAAAGCATCCGGCCCCGGCCTCCTCACCATCCTCACATTTAGACTTAACTTTTTTGGCTTCTGCCTCAACCCTTGTATCCACACCAGACAACCGAGGGTCCGTCCCACCATAAATGTGTCACCTCTAACCTCCCACCAGTTCACCCCACCGTCGGGGCAAGTCCCACCTGCGTCACCTGCTCAGCTGCTTGTTCATAGTGAGAAAAATGAAGATTCTGTGTTCTCTCTAGAGGTTGAGACACTGGACTTGACTGCGGGGCCTTTCTCGGGGGGAGAGGAAAGACTTCGATTCTTTGAAATATGGGAAAGCTATTTGAAATCTCTTGCTACCTACGTCCTTTACGGAAGTCCGAGTTTGTTCCCAGAGGCAGGAGGAGGGAAAGGGGGCTGCTGGGAGGGATGTCGTGTTTTACGGAAGAAAGGCTTAGGCTGCCCTGGGCAGCGGGGCTGGGAAGGGCGGGGAACCAGCCAGATGCAGACCGTGGGTTATGGGTGAGAATGAGCTAAAAGATCAACCCTGGCCAGAGCTCCTTCAGGAAGTCACTGCAGGGTCAGAAAATGCCTCTCTTCGCAGGGTTTTCTCCAAAATCAGTATTTGTGGGGTTGGACCCAGTGAGAAGGGGCAGGTCCCCTCCTTACGGAGCGCTCTGCCCAGAGTCCTCGGCTCAGACCATCAAGCCGGGCTCGGGGAACACCTGAGATGCACCTCGGGCTCCCCCAGCAGAGGCTGACCGTCCCTGTAAGCATACATTCTGCAATGCTGAAAGGGAGCCAACCCAGGGCCCGGGTGTCGGGACACCGTCTGGGTGTCCTCGGCGGGCGCCCCTCTCCGCCTCGCCTGGGTGCTGCTTTGAGGCGAGCACAGCGAGAGACAGCACTGTCCTAACTCCATGGAAAACGCCAAAGAGGGGTTCAGCTACTGTGTTGAGTGTGGGTGTGCGTGTGTCCTACGTTTGTGCATGTGTGTGGGTGACGGGACTGGGTGGACGCTGAGCGCTGATGAACCGCTTCTGGGTCCCTCCATTTATTGTTGTTGTTTTTTTTTTTTCGGGGCCTAGTTTACTCTCTGGATCTTGTAGAGCTCATGTTTGCGAGTCTCCGTCACCCGCCAGGAGGGCAGGAAACAATGCCCACGTGGACACTTTTCCTTTCACCTGATCAGCTGCTTATTCAACGCCCCGCCCGAGCCCTCTTTGGAGGCTGAGTACAGCACAGGCTTTGTGGAATTGGCAGCCAATTGTGGTTTTTCCCCCACTCTCCGTATTCTTTTCATGTGAGTATCCAGTGGAGATGGTTAAACAAACATGACCTGTGTTTATTTAATTTTCCTGCGTCTGCGTGGCCTGAGCATTCCCATGGGGGCGACTCTCCCGGTTCTCAGGAGTTAGGGTTGGTTCCGTGCAGTGACCCCCTACCTGCTGACACAGTGCAAACCAGCATCCGTCCTAATGTCATCAGAACCCCTGTCCTGTACACGCACTCCGCCACACACAACGCATCGCTCACCAATGGCGGGCCGCGCCACGGACCTGGCCACACGCACGCTAGCTCAGGATCGCACGCGGGCCACGGCGAGGGAGAAGGCGTGGGACCAGCTCTCCTACCTTTTGGATGCAGCCCTCCTGGGACGACACTTCTGTATCGGTCAGCATGTGCTGCAAAACAATTGTGAAAGGGGAGGTTAGTGTCTGGCGAACAAGATGCCGTCCTCAGGCTGTAAACCGTGGGGCAGATCCGATGTTCTCAGAAGTGACAAGGGTGAGACCTCGTGGCTTCTCCACAACATGCAAGACAGTGCTCTGTTGGGAAGTCAGGTCTTTTATCCCAACAGTGTCTCCTCGTTTGCTGAGAATGCCAAGGACCCCTCCCGGACGCCAGCTCCCCAGGAAGGCAGCTGGTTCCTTATGGGGCAGGATCCGCTCTGAGCAGCTCACCCTGGTCCTTAAGGGAAGCCACGCATATTACCAAAAACTGTCCAAGGGGGGAGGAAGGCATTTTGAGACGGGCAACGGCCTCTCTCCCTGTGCCCTCTAACCCTGCCTGCAAGCCGCGCAGCCCTGCAGGGCGAGCGGGAGCGCGTTGGGCACTGTGTGGCCCGCACGGGGCTTGCAGTCTACCTGGGGAGGCAAAGTCCGGCTGCGCAGCCCGATTCACCACACAGGGAGCCGCAGTGGAGGAGGCAGGGGCGGAGGGCGGAGGTGGGCTGGCGGGCTGAGCCTGGACGCCATCTCTCCGCTGCTTCTCCTGGGGCAGAGCAGAGGGGGCAGCATGCTAACTTGCTCTTTATCCCAGGCCCCTGGGAAGTGGATGTGGTTTTTGGAGGAAGCTTCTCAAAGGAAATCAGGCGAAGGCAGAATGCAGCAGTGCCCACGGCACGGAAGCACCCTAGGGTGACCAGTGATGACCGGCCCCTCCAGCCGCGGGGGGACTCCTACGGCTATGCCAGGAGCTCCGGCCCTTCCCTCTGCCGCCGACATGGGCTCGGGTTAGTGAGGAGAGAAAGTACCAGCCGTTCTGGGTCTTTCTCCCACCCGACAATTCTGACTCGGGGCTTTTCTTGGCTCGGCTTTGCAGAGTTGTAGAATTTCGCCTGCCTGGCGTCTCTTCTTAAAAACCGCCGAGCTCCACTCCAGAGGGACGGCATTTGAGGGACGGGTCCCAGAGTGCTTTCTAAGCTAAGCAAACTGACAAATTAGCTGTATAAATGGGATTTTCCCCTCTGGATCACAAATGCTGGGCATAGACACATATATAAATTGTAACGTCGTTTCCATAAGAATAGAAACCGAGATAGAAACTAATATTTGAAAAACAACATGAGAAATGGTGTCAAATCCAGGGGTTTTATTTACCCTCCCCTTAAAATTACACTACCGCTCTTCCAAATTACAAACCAGGAGTGCAGAGTGCCCTGCCATGCCCACGCAGGCCGGGTGAGGGGCCCGGGCGCATGTCTGCCCGGCTCAGCTGTAACAACAATAAGTCATACTTTTAAATGCTGAGAATTCTAAACAGTTGGGGATTTTATGTTTCTTCTAATAGATTCTGAAACTGTGGTTTGGAAGGTGGTCATAAGTACGAAGGGAATGAGTCGGAGAAGGTGAGCACCATGGAGACCACGGAGGCCTCCCGGGGCATCCGCGAGGGGCCAGGTCATCCGTGGGCCGGGCTGGAGGGGCCCGTGGGAGGTCAACCCCGACGCTGGGGGCCGAGTCTGGCCAGCAGCAGGGCCTGTGTTTCTACGCTTTCGTGTGTCTGCTTTCCACTCTGAATCCAGAGCCAGGAACGCTGGTCAGTGGCTCAGTCGACTGGCAGAGGGGACGAGAGAGCGGGGCCGACTGCCTGGATCTCAGCCGAGCTGTGGCTTCCAGAAAGGGGCTGTGCTCACCAACACCCAAAGGCCAGGGATGGGGTCCACCCTCCTGCGAGGGGCTGCCCAGGCCTGCACCCCAGACACGGCCAGCCAGCAGGATGGAGGCCGCTGTCAGCCTCACACAGCACGGGGGCGTCCATGCTTGGGTTATGGGGTCCCTGGGACCGGATGGATCTGCCCCTCATGGACGGGGCAGCTTGATCCAGAAGGACAACACCGCGCTTTAACTTCTTGAGGAGTGTAGTGCCCGGGGCACCGCACACGACCATGGGAGGAGAGAGCCCTGTCCCCGTTGCTGGGAGCTCCTGAGCCCTGAGCCGTGACCCCTCTGGACTGAGGTGCGGACACTGTGCGGTCGCCCCGCAAAGACAGGGAAAGCGTGCTGCCCGTGTCAAGGCCAGCACGGGACTCTCGTTGAGGATCCATTTGCAAGCTGGCCTTCTCCAGCTTGAGTCCACCCTGCATGGAGCCCGTGCACGTTTCTAACCTGCAGCGTGAGCGCTGACTTCAGGCTTCCGGAGCCGCCGTGTCTGGAAGGGGACAGAGGCTCGGAGGGCTGTGGCCTGTCCGAGGCACCCGAGGTTGTGCTGAAGGCAAAGCTCTGAGCTCGATTTTGGGTGGAATCCCTCCTGGTTTGGCTCCAGCCCAGGGCACGGGCCCGGGTCTGGTGAAAGGAACGCCCCCACCCCACAGTGGCCCTGGGGCTCCCCTAGAGTACGGAAGAAAGTTGGGGTGCTTTCCTGCGGTTCACGCTGCAGCTGAGCCTCAAGCAGCAGATGGATGCCCAGGCCCCATCAGCAATGTGGTGTTCCCAGGGCCAGCGCCGTCTCACAGCTGCCCCCTCGCACGCCAATCCTGGGCCCAGGGGCGGGGGCATGGGCTGCAAGCGGGTGTTGGCTGCCCTCTGGTCGGACATTAGCAAGGAGGCACCGTCCGCTTCCTGGTGAGGAAGAGGGTGCGCTGCTGGGAGCTCAGGCCCGACACCCAGCTCTCTTCTCCCAGGCAGTAGGTCATGGAGAGCTCCGGGGAGGACAAGGAAGCCACTCCGTCAGCCCACGGGAGGGTCATCCAGGGGCCCTGTCAGCACCGTGGCCGCACACAGACCCATCTGGTCTCCAGCCTGCTCCGTCCTGAGCTCAGGGTGGGAGCCACTCTCCCTCTGCCAGTCGGCCCCTCTGCCGGCCTGTGCGCCATCCCTGCTGTGTTTCACTTTGATTTTTGGTGGCCCTGATCTTCTGTCCTCGCTGCTCCGCAGTGGGGAGTGTCCAGGGCAGAGGCCTAGCCTGCAGAGAGAGGCAGCTGGGGGGCCCGCGGCTCCGGCCTCCAGACAGCGCATGGCAGCCTCTGTCTCTGAAGGTGGCACAGGCTGTGTGCCCGCAGTGTGGGAGTCTCAGTCCCGTGAGCTCCCTGACCAGCGTCTGAGGCACCTGCGTGGGCCACTCCCGGTTGAACCAGAGGCACTTGGTCAAACACCAGCAGGAGAGACTTTCCGAGGAGAGCCTGGTCATTCCCCATCACTCCTTGCAGATGGGGCACAGCACGAGTGCAACCTCGCTCCCCAGAGCTTCATTGTCCCTTACACAGCCGTCCTCTGTCCAGACCCGCCATGTTCCACAAGCCTCGGGCTGAGGGTGGCCAGAACCCCTGCCTTTTGTCTGAGGCTAAGAGTGGCCAAAGGGGATGGAGCATCCCAGGAAATCCACCTGTTATGTGGCCTCGAGGGTCTTCTCCGCATTCTGGGAAGAGTCCCTTGAGGTCTGTGCACCAGCTCAGAGATGGTGGCCACCCATCCAGGAGTCCGTGGTCAGATGGGGACATGGAGATAGGCATTCAGACCACACTGTCCCTAAGAGGTCAGGTTGCTGTGCATGGCACACGGAGCGAGAGCCCAGACGGACTGGAGCGCATCCATGCAGAGCAGGGCTGGGTGGGCAGGGTCTGTGCACCGCTCCCCAGCCGGGTCCTCAGCCCCCTTCCAGCTGCAGTGTGGCCGCCCGGAAGCCCAGCTGCAGGACCACAGGTGACCCGAAGGAGGCCCCCACCCCTTCATGTCATGCAGAGAGGGAAGAAGCCATGCAGGACTTCGAAGACAGGACTGCCCCTCTCAGAGCGGGGGTCTGAGTCTGGTTCTGGAAGTCCCGTTCCAGCAGCTTCTCTCTACCTGCCCTGTTTAACAGCCCACCTTGGCAGGCACCCTCATCATCATCGGCTAGTCACCCACCACTGACCTAGGGTGAGAACCCACCGGACGCACCCCTCCTGGAGCCTCTCAGCCCAGGCCTTCCCGCCAAGGCTGCCGCTTTGCTGAAAAACCTCTTTATTTTGCTAGCTGAGCCTCCGCACGCGCGTTGCTGGCTGGTCGGCTGTTGGCAGTAGCAGGGGCTGCTCCCAACCCCACCTCCACACCCCGGCAGAAGTATTAGGTGTGTTTTGATTAAGCATTTTAGCCAAAAAAGGGAGGTTTGACCTCCGGCATTTCTCTTCTCTCCCGGGTCTCGGTGCCAGGATTGAGCTAAGTGGGGTTGGTCAAAACATCTTTTTTGACTCTTAAAATAAATACCCTCTGTTCTCCAGAAAGTCAGCCGAGAGTAGACACACACACAGACATCTCATACACTCACAGCTCTGGAGTTCTGGCGTGTCCCCCGAGGGGGGCTAAGCTTTCTGGTCGGTGTCACAAATGGATCCCAGAAGGCTTCTTTCCCTTCAAAATACTCCATTATTGAAGTATCTGAAACCATGCCCACAGGAGGGAGCCCCGATGGAGCCCCAGCCTCCTGGCCTCCAAAACCAGAAAGAAGCCGGTGAAGCCTCCCGCCTGGCCTGGGGCCCGAGACGACCCCCAGCGCTCTCATTGACTGACCTCCCAGTCCTGGCCCTTGAGCCAGACGCCCTCCAGCCTGTTTCTCCTTCGTTGGCGTTGGTGTTCTCCACCCAACGGTGTGGGGCTGGGGCTGGAGTGGCTTGAAGCTGATTCCCAGACCCCTCCCCTGGAAGGAGCGGCTGTGGGTGGGGGTCACGGCCCAGGATTGTGCTGGGAGGGCGGGCCGGGGCCCAGGTGGTTGGTCGAGACCCCTCTCCACGCCGTCCTCCCTCTGATGACCTCTAGGGGACCAGGGGCTCGGGCTCCTGCCGGAGACACAGCCTGGCCAGACAGGTCAAGGAGGAAGCTGGCGACCCCTTCGTCGTCAGCTGCCGTGGACTCGGTGCCACCTGCCCTCTTGGGAGGGTTTCTGCCCAACGGAACAGAGCCCTCTGAATGGGCCTGATAAGCCAATGATCAGGACTCTCGGGACAGCCCCATTTCACACTCATCCCGTTCTTGGCCAGGGATGCCCACAGCCTCACCTGTGGGGCCTCCCTTCCCAGGAAGACGGGATTTTTAAAGGACAATTCTCATCCTTGGTTTTCTGTCCACGTCAAAGGCCTACTGCGCGAGCACCACACCCCCCGGCCTACGTGCTGCCCTGAGGTCCTGGACCCAGAGGCCGCCGCAGAGGTGATGCAGTGAGGGGACCAGCCGGCGCTCCTCGTGGCGCCCACGGCGTGGTGGCCTGCCCCTCACCTCTCTCCACAACCCCGTCTGGCAACAACTGTTGCCACCTGGCTTTACGGGAGGGAAGTGGAGGCTTCAGAGTTGGAACAACAGGCAGAGGTCACGGAGCCACCGAGCGGGGGGCCTGTGTCCAAGTGCCCGTCCCTGATCCCAGCTTCTGCTCTGGAGGAACAGATCTGTGGGACGCAGCCCATGGCGCCGCTTCCGACCAGGACCCTCCCCAGAGAGGGCGCCCCCGCGGCCCGGGTGGGCCTGAGCCGGGGACCGGGAAGGGCGGTCTGTCACCAGCGCCGCCCTGGCTCCCAGCGCAAAGGCTCCGGCCGTGTTGACACAAACTCTCGAGCTCTCAACTGGGATCGGGGTAATATTTATTTATTTTTTGCATTTAAAAAAAAAAATCGGCTTGGCTGTGATTGAGCTACAAAAATGGTTTTTTTTTGAAAGGCGCCTTGGACACTGTTTTCAGCTTTTATGCCTAAACAGATACTTCTCAGTTCTTTCAAGTGAGATCGAGCCCATGAATGCAGGCTCTCTCTTTACTCCTAAGAAAAATATTTACACAGTCAAGTACGGCCCGAGAAAGGACGCAGGCTCCTTCAGAGGGCCCATCCCCAAAGGCACACAGGTCCCTCACTGCTGTTTACACCGCCGGCCCACATCTCCTCCCCGGGGGCTTCTCCCCAGCCTCTGCCGGGGACCCTGCAGCCAGGGGCTTGCACGCAATGCCCTGAGAACCCACCCCGATGTCCAGCAAGAGGAAGAAGCCGCATGGACAACGGCAGAGTCCTACCTTCCAAGCCCTTTTTTTGGCCAAGGAAACCGGCTACTCTGCCTCCAGAGCCCCAGGCGGGGAGCCCTTATCTGCACTCACCTCCGGCCTGCTTTTCCCAGGGGCCCCCTCCTGAAGCTCGGCTCAGACCCATGTTCCTGGCCAGTGCGGCCTCGCGCAGACCCAGGATCTCTGGGCACAGCTTGCCTGCCGTCAGACGTGCCGAGAACACGCTCTTCCCTGGCGGGTCCCCGTCGTGGGCACGTGCCCGCTGCCTGGACCCCCCCGGCCTGCCCGCACCTTCCCTCCAGCGGGATGAATGGATCCCCGCCCCTGAGCTCTTCCTCGCTGGGGTCTGGGTTTTTGTCCAGGCTCCTCGAGGTCCCCTGAGGGCAGGACTTCGTGGCCTCATTTCATGATGAACACCTTTTGTCTACACCGCCCACAAAGGGCGCCTTGGAGACGTGAAAACAAAATCTCGAAAGGCACCGGGTCCAGGATTAGCTACTTTGGGGCAATGCACAAAACGTACAACCGGCCTCAACAAGGGCCCAGGTGTTAGGAAAACGGAAGGCCCCCCGGCCTCCTGCCAAGAACCCCGGGGGAGGGGGGCATGCAAGTCCTTCTGGGAGCGGGGAATCCTGAAGCAGGAAGTGGTGAGTAGGGGCGGACAGAGGAGCCCACCCCAAAGACGGGAAGGGGAGACCAGGCTTGGGAAGGGGGCTCCACACCGGGGGTCCTCAAGGGCAGGCGGGGCATTTTGATTTGCCTCTGAAGACAAAGGCGAATCTGGATGCAGATGCTCCCTGGGGCAGATGGATGGGGCACGCTGGGTAGCAGGCTCCCATAAACACATTAAAACTTAGCACAGGCCTCTTAGGAAGGGCTGTCGGCTCTCTGGGGGTGAGGAGAAGCGCAGAGAGGTAGAGTGACCCTCCGCAGGCGCACAGTGGGAAGGGAGCCGAGGCCGCGGGCCCCGTCAGGGGACTAGGGACCCTGGGACAGGGGCACCGTGGGAGGGCAGGGCTGGGCAGGGAAAGACAGAGGCTCCCCAGGGGTGGACTGGCCTGGCCTCTGATCCCTGGTCCCAGACAGACAGCTCAAGGTTCCCACCACAACTGTGTATCTTTCTGATGAGGGACCCAGAGATAAAGGTAAAACCACCCACCCAGGGGCTCCCCACTCCCTTCCAACCCCAAAGCCACCCTGTTAACAGCTCAGCCCCTTAGCTGACCTCAGTGCAAATGCTCCCTGAGTGGACAGCAGGTCCGTGACCCAGAATCCCAGAGGCCACTTGGAGGCGGTAGCGGCTGGGAGGCCCCTGGGTGACAGGCCCCGCCTCTCACTCCCAGCAGCCTCTGGTCTGGGCAGCGGCCTGCCCAGGCCTCCCCAGGGCTGTATCGTAGGAGACAAGCAGGCACAGCCGTGGCTTGCTCGGCCTGACCCAGTCATGACTTTGCTTTGCCCCCTGCATCTAATGCCATGGGGACATGGGCAGAACTGGGGACAGGTCTTGGCCCGACCACCTTCCCTGGGGGCTGTGTTTGCAAGGATTCCCTGTTTCTCTGGACCGCCCCCCAAATCTCCCTTTCCAGAGAGGAGACAGTGCAGTTACCCCCAGCTTGGCACATGCCAGCCTCTGGAGGGCTTGGGCCATTCCAACCGGGGCTCTGAATTCCCCACCAGGCCAGACATGGGGCTCCTGCCAGGAGTACACTGGGTGGCTCCCGATCTCAGGGCCCCACCACCCAGACGCAGCTCAGCTTGGAGCAGGACAGGTCTCTGGGGTCCTAGCCCACAGGGATGCCTGCCCTTCTTTCCTGGCTGTGGTTCTGTGCTGGGCTGAGCTCTGGGCACAGAGAGGACGTGCTGGTGGTCCAGGCCAGCGAGGGAGCACAGGGAGGGGAGCCGATGGGGCAGGGCTGGCCGGAGAAGGCTGTCGGTTCCACGTGGACATCAGGAGCCAAGGCCCAGGTTCTGAGGCCCTTCTCTGCCAGGCTGTGAGCTGAGGGCGGGGCCCAGGACGGCCTCCACAGGCCCTGGTCCGGAGGAGAGGCCTGCCCAGCACTGCACCTGGCCCCCGGTGGACAGCTTCCTCCTCCTGCTTCCGGAAGATTGATGTCCCCAGAGGAAGAGCGTGTAAATCATGAGAGCCGGGTGATGTGTGGCACTTCCAATCAATGACTCATGACAAGCCATAACTTTTCGTGCTAGAAAGGGAAGCATGGGTGCGTCCAGGAGCCTTGCAGTAGCCAGCTCCAGGAACGGGACACACACGCCCCGGAAACGGGGAGAAAGTTCTGCAGAGCTGTTGGCTCCTGGATCTGCGGCCGGGGCTTCCTTCTGACGGCCTGGGTTCAAGAGGAGAAAAGCCAGGAGCTGGAGGGAGCTCCGTGGATATCGGGGGGGGGGGGGGCCCCGGGCCCTGCCAGGGGGGGGGGCTGACAGGGGAGACCTGGTGCAGAAAGTGGGTGGTTCTGGTGAGACCCCTGTGACCTCAGCCACCACCCTGTGGCTTCCGTCCTGTATCTCTGAATGTTTCCCAGCCCCACGTGCGCGCCTGGAGGGGAACGTGCGCGTCTCAGAGCTCTCTTAGCCCTGCTGACCAGTAGGCCTGCTCCCACTGGATCAGATGCCTCCTAAGGCGAGAGCAGGACTGAGGCCCCACTGTGGAGCAGACACAGCTGTATACTGCAGACGCCTGGACCGAGTAGAAAGGGTGAGTGAGTGGGTGCGCACAGGCCCCTCCTTGCAGGGCTCATGGAGATGCTGTCCTTGCACCTTCACCCACACCGGCCCCATGGTGGGGAGGGGATGGCCGAGGTCATCGTGGGGCTGGGTCATCCTGGCTGTGGGCGGCCCAGACCCTGTGCCCAGGGCAGTTCTCCGTGATCGTGGGGGCTGGGGTGGCCACTGCCGCGACCCTAAGAGCCTGTGCTTGGGGCCTCTACCTGTGCGCTGTGGGAACAGACGTCTCCCCTTGCTCGGCTGCGCACCTGGGCGGGTGCCTGGGATCGGACACCAAGGTCTGGAGGGCACAGAGTCCAGCACCTTTGCTGTCTTGTGGCCTGGTGGAGGACAGACTGGGGAGCCCTGGGTGGATCCGAACCATTCTGGGGTGAAGACGGTCCTCCCAACCCCTGATACCAGGAGGCCAGGCTCTCCGTGTATGTCAGCCCAGGCCGCAGGGGAATGGGCATCCCCTTGCCTGGGGCCGTCGGGGGCGGAGAGCCAGCAGCCCGCTATCCCAGGAGCCCCTCTGTTTGGTCACTGTGCAGGAGGAAAGCCATCGTGGCTGGACCCAGAGGAGGCCACCGTCCCAGGAGGCAGCTCTGTATTAGGGATAAGACGCCTGAAGAGACCGCGGCGCAGCCACCACACACAGGCCTAGCCTCCGAGTCCCCAGGTCACTCCTGAAGTCTGACACGGCTCCGGGACAGCGAGACAAATTAACACAAATGCCGGAGGGCCAGCAACCTAATGGGAGCATTTGTAAGAGCTTCCAAGAGCTGAGGGCTCTGGGCTTTGCCAAGACAAATAAAGGGGGAGCCTGACAGGTACCTGTCTCCATTCTTTAGCAGCCACTCAGAGACGGGAGAGAGGACAGTCTTCGCAGAGCCTTGCCAGATACTCCAGAATATTCCTTCATGTTCTGAGAGCCCGGTGTCCCCGGGCAGCCCCGGGACATTGTTTGTCCCTCATGAGCGTCAGCCGCACACAAGGTACACCTTGGCTTTGGTGCTCATTTCCTCCATTTCCTGAAATCTACCTAGCTCCGCGGATGGCAAAGCAGAGGTGGCTCCCTGGACAAGGGTCTGGAAAATTTGTCCCCCCAGCAGCCCCACAGGCTGGCCGTCCCTCACTTTGCTCCTGAAAGCATGTCTGGAGAGTGTGCTGGGTGCCGCCTCAGAGACCCCAGGGCGGACCCCGGTGGGCTTTGCACCTTGGTGTGTCCCGGGGGGAGCATAAATCACAGGGTCAGTTATTGGTTCTATGTGCACATTTGTCTTTTACACTCAGCCCTTTTTAGTTATAGAAATAACCTGGGTATTGACAGAATCATATTAATGCACTTCAACTTGACCCTGCCTATTGATAACGTGTTTGTTAAGATAACCCTTAATAATCATAAGTGAATAAGAAGGGGTCATACATCTCCAGGCCATGGGTGCCCTGACACTCAAGCTGGAAACCCCCAAGACCCGAGGTCGGGGGTGGGGAGGATGCCGAAACTGCCCCTCCCCCCGCGTGTCCCCCAGGATTCGGGCTCCTCCTGGGCTGTGAGTTCCCACCTCTCTTGTTGGGGTTCAGGGTAACCTTTAATCAGTGAGAGAGTCAGCGGGAGAGTCAGGATCACCGCTCTGCGCTTCAGAGCAGAACTGAATTTTAGTTCCCTTAAAAACGGCAGGCAGTGCTTTCCGGGGATCGAGGAGGGACAGAACGTGAGATTGTAGCCACACCATGTGTCACCCTCCTCTTGGGGCAGTGGCCTAGGGGACGGAAGGCCTTTCCCCCGGTCAAATTCTGGCCTTACCAGCGTGGTCTTTCATTATCCCATTTATTCATTCAGCAAACATGTGCGGACCCTCTGTCACTTTGGGGTTCCACACACGCGCAAGTCAGTGAAACCAGAAACACAGTTGTTTCCACCCCGATCGTGGAGACACTAACCGCTAGCCCCGCGGTAGGTGGCGTGGTGTCTTCCTATTTCACACTCACCAGACTCCTCCAGGACTCCCCCCTTGCCCCTGGGAATGCTGAGCTCAGAGACCCCGAGTCCCCGGTGCAGCGTCACACAGCGTCCTGGGGCCTGCCGGCTCTGAGCCAGGCGCGGCCTCCACAAATGGTCCGTTTGGAGACACGGTGGGGGGCAGTGGCGGGGAAGGCAGGGCCGTGAGGGACAGGAGCCAGACCACGGAGAACGTTTCCCACCTGAGGGGAGGAGACAGCACGGCAGAGCCCCGAGTGCCCGGGTCTTGGTCCCAGCTGCCGTGCGAACTCGGGACCACCGTGCGTGGGGGCGGGGGTGGGGGAGGCAGGGAGCCGCCAAACACGACCGCACACTTTCCTAATGGGACCCAGTTACAGCAGCAGCTGGGGTGGGAATTCCGTGCTGATTCGCTGTGAAAAATGGGCAGCCCTCGGGATCCTGCAGCATCACCCCACCGCGGCCGAAGCCAGGAACCCCGAGGCCAGGTTCGCCCCTGGGGGGCGGCCGCACCAGCCAGGTTTGGCCGGCCCCCACCCACCACACGCCTCCTGCGTTTCCAGCTCAGGGTCAGGCGCGTCGAAAGTGCGCACGGGGACTTCTGGAGGACTTCCCAGACTGGGGCAGACCCAGGGCTCAGGCCACTGGCCTTCTGGAAGCCTTCAGGGGCCTCCTGGTTCACAGGGAGCGTGAGCCCCACCCTCGCCCCTCGGTGCCTTTGCAGATCACGGAGGGGCCGCGGGAGCGTGCAGAGAACCTGGGCTCAGCGCCACTCTGAGCCCTGCAGCCCATCTCAGGACCCGGGAGCCCTTCCTAACCAAACAGCTCCAACTCCCTCATCTGTGAAATGGGCACAAACGCCCCAAGCCAGAGGCGTCCACGCTGTCCACGGCAACCCCAGCGATGAGAACCACGTGCACGGTGACGGGGTCCGGCCAGTCTTCGTTCACTTTCTGACGAGAACACAGGTGAAGGTTCTGCCAAAGACGTAACGCCGCAGTTCCCCGGCGGTAACCTGCCGCGGGTGATCCAGGAGCAGCGCCAGATGCAGAACCTTCTCGGGAGGCCCTGGCCTATTCCGGGAGCGCCTGCCAGCTAAGTTGCATTTTGAGCAGGTTGTAAAAATAAACAAAGAAGAATATAGGACAGAGACCACATGTGGCGCCAACAGCCTGAAGTGTTTACTCTCTGGCCCTTTAGAGAAGAAGCGTGTCGACCCCCGGCCCATGGCAGACACAGCTGCCCAGAGGACGGAGGTAGGAGGTCTCCGTGTCCTCGAGCAGCCGATCCAGCTGCCAGCCGGGGGTGCAGGCACGAGGCTTCCTGCGAGTGTTCTGTGGGAACGGGAGGCTTGGATGGACAGACGGCTCTACTGTCCCCGGGCGGCTTTGCCCGTTCTCTCTGCGCCAGAGCCCAGCCACTAAGGCAGACCCCACCCAGAAGAATTGTTGGCAGTTTGTCACCACGGAAGCTCTAGGTCTGCGGCCGCCGTGGGGAGACGCTTCAGGCAGGTGGGAGAGCGGTGGCCGGCGAGCCCGGCGGGCAGAGTTCCCAAGATCACCTGATCCCGCGAACAGCTGCGGCCGCACCCGGCCCGGGGGCCGCGGGGAGCACATTCTCAGCTGTAGCCTCCCGCCAGGGAAGCGCGGTGTGAAATCGGACGCAGTTTGAAACCACCCTGTTGGCGTTCCTTTCTTTCGCTTTGTCCCTGTCTGCTTTTCAGCAGGGACGGTGCTCGGAATGGGCACGGAGGAAGTCTCAAGCCGCCACCGGGAATTTCTGCCCCCAACCACCGGACTTCCCTGTGATGGGCTGGAGTCCCTTCCCGGGGCAGGGCGGATGGCCCGGACATTGGGGTGGGGGCACATCCTGGTCCGCAAGGGCCTCCACCGGGTGCGCATGACACTTCAGGGACCTGGAATGTCATTGTCGTGGGCCCCCTCGAAACCGCCTTCCGGAGAGCCGCCTGGGACCTCAGGAACGGCACGGCAGACCCCCAGCTGCAGAGCTTAGTGCCCCAAACTGTCCTCCAGCGATTTCACTTAATGATGTGGGGTGGGGACCCAGGGACCCAGACAGCCGCAGGTCCCGCCTCGGCCACAGGGACGCCTCAGAAGTACGTGCCGTGTGCCAAAGCGCCTGGGTAGCCCCGGCTCCTGCATCGTCTCGCCCCACCATGCACGCGCGGGTCCTGGGGTCATGTCACGGCTCTAGGGAAGAGAAAGGCCCCTTCCCTACCCTGAGTCCTGAGAACGGGGTCTGAACCCCACTGTTGACCTGGGGCCTGCGTCTAGCCGCAGTCAAAAGCCTCAGGAAAAGTGTGCACACCTCCTTCCTTCCTCTCTCTCTGTAGCCCTGCTTTTCCTGCAACTGGAAGGAACCAACTCCAGGAGCTCACAGATCCTGGCGGCCTCTGGATGAGAAAGCGCTCGGATCAGCCTCGAGGCCACCGCAAGAGTGGCCTGCGGCTTGGACGTGATTCCCGGGGGGTGGGAGCCCTGCTGGGGGTCGGGGGGCCCCAGTGCTCCTTGGCCGTGTGCGTGCCTGTCGGTCTTATGTGACAAGGTCACCATCTGTCTGCGGGGTGTGCTCAGGAAGGTGACCCCCATTAGCTCGGGAGGGACCGCGGAGCACAGAGAGGATGTGCTTCCCTGGGCCGTCAGGGGGCCCGGGAAGACCGCCAGGCACCCGCGGGTCGCGTTTGTCTCCTCGAGGCTCTCCTGAGCTTGTCCACACATGGACTCTAGCCCCAAGCATGGGTAAAAAGAGGCTCGGGAAAACACTGACCACATTTTCAGGAATTTTCTTGGATACATTTGGATTTTTAAAACTCTATTCTTGGAGCTGGGGGATTTGGGTCGGCTGCATAATTTATTGTTTTTTTCCAAAGACTGGAAAGAGAGCTGAGGTCTGCCAGGTGGGTGTGGGGGGCCAGCGTGTCCCCCACCCCATGAGAGGGAAGACAGGGAGCGGAGAGAGGGGAAGCAAGTGTGCACCTGAGATCTCCCGTCCGGCAAGGACCCTGGACTGCTGGGGTAAACGGATGAGGGAGCAAGTGTGCACCTGAGATCTCCCGTCCGGCAAGGACCCTGGACTGCTGGGGTAAACGGATGAGGGTCTGACTGGTAGACGTTGCAGGACTGTGTCCTGGGTGGGTGGCTGGGCTCCTAGTCAAGGACACCGCTCACCCTTGGACACCTGGCCGGCCTCTACTTGGCCTGCCCTTCTCTGCTCAGGCCAGCTTCTGCTTCTAAGCCCTTGGGATGGGGAGCAAGATGAAAACCCTCTTCCAGTTGGTCTTTTGCCCACCCTGGACTCTTGTCTCGGCTGAGCCATGACCTCTCTTCTCGGTTCCCTTCTGGCACAGAAACGGACAGCAGTCCAGGGAGGTGCGGAACGTTCCTTCTCCTTATGGCCTCCAGGTTGGGTTGTTTTGTTGGCCTAATGATCTTAGTTGAGGTGCATTTGTGTACTTAACACGGTTAAGCCTAGAAAAACGCGGCGGTTGGGAGTGCCGACCCCTGAAACTGAGTATAAATTTTGACTCCCCCAGAGCGTGACCCCTGGCAGCATGCCGTTGATGGGAAGCCTCACAAGGAGCACAAGCCGTTGGCTAACACATATCCTGTGTGTTACGTACTTAAGACTCTGTAGCCTCACAGTAAGGTCAGCAAGAGGAAAGACAGTGTTGTAAATGAGAAAATCCGAAGGAAAATAGGTTTTACCATACGGCGCTGTATTTAATGAGAAAAAACCCGGGTCTACGTGGACCCACGTAGCTCCAGCCCCCACGGCTCAAGGTCAACGTGGAGCCCTGTGGGTGGGGGCTTGCAGAATAAAGCAGGAACCCTAGGGGTCCTCTGTCCTCTCCCCACTCCACGCTTGAGACATTGCCTTTCCGAAAGCAAACACCTTTGTCGGCCTGCATCGGTTTCCTTCCCTTCCCGGAAAACCCCAGGCTCCTGTCCCCTCGGGAGGCGTGTGCGGAGGGGGACAGAGCCTCTCCGAGGCTCTCCTTAGAGGACAGACATCCATCCCCAAAGATTGAACCAGCCTTGCCGGGATGGGGCATCCTCCCGGCCCGTGATTCTCTTTTCTCTCATTTTCCCGAAAGGAAAAAAAGTTTAATAAATAAATAGAATAAATCTGTAAAACTCGGATGTAGCAAAGAGCTCAAAACACAGAGCTGGACGAGGAATAAACTGCCCCCACTGGGCACAAGTCACCACAGACCAGCACCTGTGTGCGCAGAGCCCCTCCCGAGACCAAGTCCGAGCGCGACGCTGTCCACGGCCAGTGAGGGCGTTTGGCCTTTGACTGTCACCAAGCCGCTCCCAGAGTTGGGCCCTGAGTCCAGCTTCTAGGGTCCAGTTTTGGGCACCTGGGTCCTGCCTTCCTTGTGGTGTTGGCTGTTAGAGTGAGCGGCGGACGCCGGTCATGCTGCCGTCCCTGAGTTCTGGGCTCCTCTGCTCAGCAGCGCACGCCTGAAAGACACCACAATCTTTTTACCCAATTTTCCAGCTGAGTTGACTGGGGCCTGTGAAGGTCAAGGAGCTTGCCCGGGGTCACTGAGTAAAACAGCCAAGCCTCTGGCCTCAGGACAAGGACGCGGGACTCTGTTTCCTGTTCCTGACCACCTAACCGGAGGCTCCTTCATAAATAATGGAAATAACAGGCCTTCACTTTCTCTTTCCAGGGCGGACTCCCGAGGCGGCCACCACCCGGGGCTGTGGTCCATGGGCACCGCCGAGCCCTTGCCGGCTGCTGGGCCTCGCGACTCCATTGGCTCCCGCGAAGGGATTTGTGACAGTCAGCCGAGGCCCTGGAGAGAGAGTCCGGCGGCCGGTCGGTCGGTACAAGCGGCCGCGGCTGATTATTCATCGCTGACAGTTATTAGCCTATTATTATACGTATGAATTGCCTCTTTCATACCACATCCCTATCCTTAAAGTGCCTTATTAACTAACATTAACCAATCCAATTAGCAAAAGACACTGTATTTGTGTAATTAGTAATTTGAGGCTTTGTCTCGTCTTGGTCTTAAAGTGAAAGGCACTGGCCTTTGATCGGCACAGTGCCGTACAATTAGGTGAAGTGCTCGTGTGTCAGCAGGGAACGTTCTCGATACCTGGGGTCCCGCACAGGGACCCGGCCATGCGAGGGCGCGCTGGGGTTCACGGCGTGGGCGCTTTCGTGCATCCAAGCTCCTCTCTGAGGTTGGCATGGCCTTCTGCATCAGGAAGGGGAAATATTTATTATTATAAATTTAGAGGCCGAGCAGTAAGGAGCCTTGTTATTAAATGCTCGGAGCCCAATCTGCAGAAAATCAAAAAAATCCAACTTTGAGTATGGATTGCAAGTTTTTTTTTTCTAATCGGATGCCAAAAAGAACATTGTGGGGAAAGATGGCTCAGGGCGGCCCTTCAGCAGGCAGCGTTTCTGTTTATGTCTCCGAGTGAGCAGTTCGGGTTCGGAGACGCGAAGACGGCCTTCCCGGGGCCAGATGTTCTAGATAAGAACTTCAGGCTGCAGGCCGCCTGTGTGCACAGCGCACTCAACCCAAGAACCGGGCTGCCGTCCCATCTGAGTGACTGGGCCGCGGGAGGTTCAGCAAGAGAGCCCTGTGTTGGGAGTGACCCCAGGGCAATGTTTCCCACAGATGCCCCAAGTCTCACCAGCTTAGACAGCTGCTGAGCAGGCTCTGTGAATCTGAGTGACCTTCCGGGCTCTTCCTGGGTCAGCGATGCTGAATAGCACGTGTTTTATTTGTATGTATTTTATTTATTAGGAGGCTCGGCAAACTCGTACCCAGGGGTTCCCCAGAGGACCCCGCACCAGCCAGCCGTTCCCTGGTTCTGGACAGGAAGGAAGGTGGTCCTGCCCTACTTCCGGGCTCCTGAGCTTTCACCACATGTCCTTGAAACTGCCCCCTCTCCGCAGGCCAAGCTGTGTCCTGGAAGTGGCCACCCCTACGGTCCAGGCTGGCTGTCACTAAACCCCCTGCGGCAGGGGCACAGGAAAACCAGCCCCACCGAATCCGCTCAGTTCCTACGGAGGGGAAAGAAGGTCACCGTGAGCGCCAGGGCCAGCGATGGAGGGCTGATGTCCGCGACTGCACGGTGCCCACACGCCTGGCTGTCCCCGAGGCTCGTGTGTGCTCTGGGAGCTTGTCCTTCTGAGCACTCTGGGGGCCGAGCTGAATCTCCCACGGTGAATCCAGATATTTGGGCAGCGAACAGACGGCGCTGACTTCATTCCAGCGCCCATTTTAGACGGAGCCTTTTCTCGTCTCCCTCAAGTAGGGTTCTCATTGTTTTTTGTTTTTGGTTTTTGGGGTTTTTTTTGCCATTCCGTGTCAAAATAAAGTTAAAATCTGTAAGTCCGAAAGCGTCGCCTCTTTCCCCATCTCCTTGCTTCTGTCTCCCTGTGCGTGCGCGTGCGACGCGCACACACAGGACCGCCTGGCTGCCAGGGGCAGACGGGGAGGAGCCCACCCGGTGCTCACGGAAGGCGGGATGGACAAGGAGACCTGGCTACAAATATTTCAGAAACCTCTTCAAAATATTTGGGTTTGTCAGAATCCCAAACCGCGTTTGCCAGGCACTTTTCCCACTAGTGTTTGAGCCCGCGGGTATTTTAAAGGAAATGAAATCCGTGTGTTTCTGATTTATTTATACTTAACTCATCAAAATGCTGTTTTAAAGAGCTATTTTGTGTCCAAAATGCCCTTTATGCCTTTTTCCCTTCCAAACTGAAAGCCACATTTTGCCAAGTGTATGTGACCTTAAACGTTAACATTTTCAGGGCTCTTTGGAAAATCAGGTTCCCGAAGCCCACGCAGACCTTCGCCAGAACTAATGGTGTCCCCTACCCACCCCCTGGGGGAAGCCCAGTGACCCGCAGCAGAGGCGACGCCCCTTGGCCCTACCCGCTCTTTGCTCTGACCCAAGCAGGGTGTCTGCCCACCCCACCCCACGGCCGGAGTCCCTGAGATGCTCTGTCTGATGGGAAGAAGCAAATTTTCAAGGGACAAGAATCCCCAGATGTGATTTCACAGTCCCTCCCAGCGCTCTTGCTGGACTGGCTCAGGGTCACCCCGGGGGGCAAGGCCCCCCAATTGCCCCGGCGGTGAGGGGCTCTCTCCCCAGGAGGGGCGGCGGCGGGGGCTCACTCTCCGGTCCCCGCGGAGCCCAGGGCACCTCTCACGTTGGCTGAACTCCTCTGCCTCCTGGTCCCCCGAGGACCGCGTCAAGCAGGTGCCCTGTGAACACTTCGATGCCAGCCCAAGCTGACTCAGACGGGGAAGGTCTGTTCTCTCCAGCAAGAGAAGGAAAGGGGCACCAGCGTTCCGAGCGTGTGCAGGTTGGGAGGGGGACCGCGGGCCACTTGCAGGCTGGGGCACTCAGGAAAGGGGCAGGCAAAGGCCTCCAGAGGGATAACGAAACGGAGTCTTGGCAACACCACCGCCTGACCTCTAACACGGGGACTCGAGTGATACGCTTTGGGGTGTTATATTTATTTCTGGCCGATTTCATGCAATGGAGTTCAATTATGAATTTGATTGCTTTTTTGTGCACAATATAAAATCCTTTATCCTTCCAGCATTTAATTGTGTTCCCTGGCAGATTTGGTATTCATCACGGCCTTGCTGTCCCCAGCCCCAAAGATAAACCATCCAAGGGGCAATAAATGTCCACTCTGATTATTGATGCTTTCAGGGAAATTGATTATCTATTTGAGGGGCAGAGCGGGGTGATGTATTGTCGCCTCTCTCCCTGACACAAGAGCGTCCCCGAAAGACAAGTCCCTTGATTGGTGAATTGGTGAAATGGATTTTCTATTATATTTTAAATTTTCGAAAGTGATACCCGTTTATCTTAATATTTGAGAAGGGGGATGGAGTTGGAAATCCAGCATTCTCCTTCATCCGTTCGCATGTTGAGAAAAGCCACGAGATGGAAAGCCCAGAGCCGAGAGGCCGGGCGGCTCCTCCTTCTGGCGGCACGTCCACGCCCGGGGCCGCGGCTGAGCGCCCTGCGTCTGTGATGGACTGAGAAATTTGTTCCTGAGGCTGTGATTATGAGTATGTGGCCCAGATATTCAAACTGATGGGTATTTCCCTGTAACCCGCGAGACAAGAAGCAGGCTTTGGATGAGTTTAATTTGATCTAAAGAAAAAAAAAACAAAAACAAGCAATTTTACCCTAGGTTTAATACGGCAAACTCTGATGGCCTGAAAGTACTTTTCCCTCGGTCACCATTCAAAGAGAAGGTGTGCAGGAGGGGAGTGGTGCTGGCAGGGCTGTGGGAGACGGAGCAGGGACAAAGGGTGGACTTCGCCTCATCAGCACCTCTTGTATCGGTCAGGAGATAACAGGAGCTCCAGCTCGGGGAAGTGTTTGCTCACCGGGAGAGGGTCGATAGAGCTCCCTAATCCGCGCTCTGATTAGCTGTTCCCTAGCCGTGGCCAGGTGGGAACTCCCTACCTGTAGAAAGAGGCCTTTATTTGGGGAGTGGCAGAGGCAGGAAGGGTCATTCCGGTGGGGACTCTGGAGACACGGTGCACTCCCAGGCTGGGGATCCGAGGCAGCTGCCCTGCACACGCCGGCTCCTGGGAGCCCCTGGGGCTGGGGCGGCCCGTCCAAATGCCCCCCACGCTGAGATCAGCCGTCCCCGGGCTGCTGTGCCAGGGCGAGCAGGCTGCACAACTTCTCCAGGCCCCTTTGGAGACAAAATGCCCCCAGTTCCGGTGAGGAAACTGTCAGCCAAGTCATTGCCAGCAGGTGCAGAAAAGGCAGAGGGCAGAGTGTGGCCACTGTGCTGGGGGTGGGAATTCCGGGTCCCGTCCCCTGCTCTGGCTACACATGGGAAACACCGTCGATGTCCAGACCCCGCACCCGTCGTGGATTTGGGCCCCAGCTTCAACGTGGGTGACATCTCCGAGTGACCCTGGAGGTCGGCCAGGGCAGAGAGCAGACCCTGCCCTGCACGGTAGCCGGGGCAAGGCCTACTTGTCGGGGGACCAGGAGGTCCCAGCACTACCTCTACGCAGGCGGGACCCAGCAGCCCCCCAAGGATGGAGGGACTGCTGACATGGGGCTGAGAACCTCAACCCTCATGGGGGGGTGGGGAGATGCTTTCCGCAGGGAAAAGAGGAACCCAGCACCTGGGCGTACACGGAGCCTAGGGGAACACACCTCAGGGCCTGGCCTCCAGCAGGCAGGTCTCTTCCTCTGGGCGGTCTGCTCTGTGGGGGGATGGGCCCGACGGGACCCGAGCTCAAGGTCCTGGCACCTGCCGCCGATGCCCGGCCCTGGGGCTGCACCTGTGACCACCCTTCTTTCCCCTCCTTCGGTGGCGGTACTGTGTCTGCTGGCCTCCGTCAGCGAGCAGCGGGTGTCCTAAGGTCCCGGGAACGGAAGTGTGGCAAGCCCCCTCGCGGAGATTTCCTGCGCCACGTTCTGTCCTGTTAGGCATTTCCTGCGCATGCTTGTCCACCCCAGGCCGACTCTGAGAGGGGATCCCAGGTCCTGGGACTCGGAAGGAGAGGAGAGTGAATTTATGTGTGCACGCCTGCACACG
The DNA here is from genome assembly GCF_003265705.2 of Callorhinus ursinus. Taxonomy (NCBI): domain Eukaryota; kingdom Metazoa; phylum Chordata; class Mammalia; order Carnivora; family Otariidae; genus Callorhinus; species Callorhinus ursinus. The sequence goes on from NW_027397080.1 coordinate 35,228,353, forward strand.
TCCACGTGTGTGCATGCAAGCAGATGCATTCTGTGTGCACACACGCCTATGTCCACGCTGGTGCGTGTGTGCGTGGGTCCCACGGTGCTCAGGCTCTGCACAAGTCAGGGCCGAGCAGGACGGGGACCAATGCCAAGCACCTGTCTTGCCTCTGTGCCTTGGGAACAGCGCTGGGAGCATTGTACGTCTGAGGCCAGACTTTTCCATGATTGATGGCCTAGCAGTAACTCTTTATTTTTACTGAAGAAAATACAGTGTTCCTAGAGCGGGTCCACTTGGGACAAAGGGTTCCCCATGATGCAGGCTCAGCGTTCTTCCCTTATTTGCACAAAGACCACGCATCCAGGCAGAGCTTCACATCTTGCACAAAAAGTCCCACATACATTATCCGGGCTGATCATCTCCCTGACGCTTGGAGGCAGGCTATCAGAGAGGTTGAGTGACTTGTCTGAGGCCACGGTGCACCAGTGCCCGGAGGATCCAAGTCCAGGCCCCTCTTCCCCGAGTCTCGGGCTGTTTGCCTACAGCTCAGAGCGTGATAGAGGCCGTGGGGCCAGACCTTTCTCCGATGTCTCCTCCCACTCCAGAGTGGCACACGGTGGGCCTAATGCAGACGTCAGCAGCAGCCAGCTGGGGCTCCAGGGCTGGGCCCGGCCCACTGACCACAGTCCTTCACCCAACTGGCCCCGCGGGGTTGGGACATGTGGCCTGCTCCCCAGATGGGGTCAAGCCGTCGAGCGTCCTGGCACTGAGCTCTGACCGCTGCTGGCTTTGCTGGGTGCTGGGGGTCATCCCAAGCTGGCTGCCCTTCCCTGCCCAGGCAGCCTGTCTCTTGGAGATGACAGGAAGGCCCTTCCCCACGCAGGTGGGCTGTTAGCCTCTGTGCCTCCACATCCCTTCTGTCTCGGCGGGCTGGGCCTGGCCTCCCCGGAGCTCTATCCATCACCAGCCTTGCAGAGCTCCCTCAGTCTTGGACACCCCAGGAGCCACCAGAGGCCTGAGCAGCCTCCTCGCCTGGCACCGACAGGAACTGCTTCCGAGGCTGGGCCCTTCCAGGCCATTGCAGAGGTCACCCTTGCCTCTCAGGCGGCAGAGAACCAGCCAGGTGGGCAGCAGGACCCGAGCACGGTGGGGCCAGGTGCTCCTGAGGCCCGCGCCCTGGTACCCACAGCTGGTCCCTGAGCTGTTCCAGGCCGTGCATGAGCTGGTCTAATGCCCGCTGAGCTGATCAGAGACAGAGGACGCATGTAGGTACCTTCTGGACGTGGCCTGCAGGTGCACCTGAGCTAGGTCAGACCCAGATGATTGTTATGGTGCCATGACACTGGGGACCCTTCTCAGGAGAGGTCCCGTCTGAACGGGCTGGAAGGATGGGCAGGACCCAGAACCACAGAGACATGTGGAGGAAGGCCCTGCAGATGGAGAGCCGGCGTGGGCTGAGCTCAGGGAACAGCATGCTTGCATCCCCAGTTCCTGTGGGCATGTAATGAATGTCTGTTCAAAATGAGGCTCATGTCTGGAGATGTAGGCAAACCTGTCCTCCAAGAGCTACCCGGAGGCTTTTATTGTCTGAGGTTACGTGGTCAATGGCTTTCAGGGGAGGTTCATTATTACCTCTGTGCCAAACATCTGTGGCCAGCATGACTGCCTCCTTATTCCCCCAAGGAGCCCCCATCAGCTGGATCCTTAGTCTACCCTGACCCTGTGCATCCCGAAGTCCTTAAGCCCAGAGGAGATCTGGCTCCCCTGGGAGACGCACCGAAGGCTCGAGGGTGGCGGGGAGACGTTGCCCACCCACCTCCCCCCCCCCGGCGCACACACACACACACACACACACACGTGCACGCACACACGTCAGCTGCCCGGGGGCGCGGTCCCATAACGGGCGGCGGCAGTTGGTGATGGTTACCTCGAAGAGCTGGGTCAGAGCCGACCCCTCTCCCGGGCCTGTTCAGTCATTAACTCCCGTAGGACATTATCTCGCACCGAATCTGCTGGGTGCACAGCGGCGGCCGGGCTCTGGGAGAATCTTATCGTCCTGTTCCTGAACACCGCAGACAGCCCTGGGTAATAATTAACCCGGCTCCTGCCTCTCTCAGTTCCCGAAGATGATCCTGCCCCTTCCAAAGGCACGCCAGCCCTGCCTTCTCCTCCCACGCTCGGACCCCTTCCCCCGCCCCAGCTCCGCGGGGAAAGAAAGAGAAAGCAGGTCCTCCGGGGGCTGGCATGGCAGACAATGTGTGTCTTGTGTGAGTAATTTAGCGCTGTGGCCAGTCAATCTGGTTTCTGGGCCCGCTGCCCTGACCCTCTTTAGAGAGGCTCGCTCTCGCCGGCACAGTGTGAAACATTCTCTTTCACTGCCCTGACACTCCACAGATTGAGACATCAGCCTGGCCCAACTGCAGCAAATTAGCAATTTTTCTTTTGCTAATTGGAAATAAAAATGTTTGCCGAGGGAGCCGTTTGTCGGCATGCAGTTTTCGGTTTCTGTGCACCGGGAGGCTGCGTTGAAAATGCGTCCAGAGGCACTGCCCACCCTGGGGTGCCCCTTGCCACAAATCCTAAGCGGCTTCCTGGTGGCGGTGTGCCGGGCACGCCCCTCCCCTGTGGCTCACCTGGGACCTGGGCCGCCCTTGGGTCCCGGGACCCCAGAGCCCTCAGAAGACCACGAGGTGGGGGCAGGTGGCAAAGCTGTCGGGGGTGAGCCGGTGAGAGGGCCTTTTGCCAGGAGGAGGGAAGCAGAAAATCGGGGGTTAATGGCCGGGGGCAGCCCACACCTCTCCTAAGCACAGAACACTCTCGGAAAAAGCCAGCTGGGTTATCTAATGCCTGAATCTGCATGCGGAGGAGCGCCCACCCTCGTCCCCGCACCCGTGTGACCCGGGAGGGACATCCTCCAGCCTCGAGGCGGCTTCTGGTTTCAGCCAACCCTCAGTTCCGAGGGTGGGAAAGACCCCAGCGCCCGGGTAGCGGGGGCTAGAGGCCCCTGCCGGGGCGGGGAAGGGAATGAGGCGTCTTCTGCTGATTGGAACAAAGAAAGAACCACGTGGAGGGCCCAGAGCATCCCTCCCCTAGGAAAGTGGGCCAGGACCTTTAGATGGAGCGCGGTGATTTGGAAATCTGCTTATAAATAGATCCGCGCCCACCCACCTGTGCACGCACATGCGCAGGCCTGGCTGCGCCCCTGTGTGCGCGTGCAAGCGTCTGGGCGGGCGTGTGCACGAGTGCGTGGTGTTGACCGGCGGCTCCTCGGTGGCCTCGGCTCCCCCTCGGGATGCCTGGGGTCTCTCGGGAATCAGGCCCGTTGGGCCAGCACGGAAAGGGTTACCCTGCTCCCCCTCCCTGTTTTTCTGATAAAGCATTTGACAGCCCTGCCTAATAATTCTTTCTGCTGGGTTTTTTTCTTGATGTCTTTATGTGAATATGAAGCCGGAATGAAAGGCTTTGGGGGACCCCCACGAGAGAGGAAAAGTATGAACCAGGGAGGAAGAAAGAGTGTGCTGTAGGCTCCCTGCCGAGATCCAGGCATCTCCTTTGGCGTCCACGACTTGGCTTCAGAGGCCCTTTGTAAGTGGAAACGAGTCTTCTTCACTCCCCACGACAATAGGTGTTTTGTCAGAGGGGGCCGGGGTGGGGGGGATCGGCAGCAGCAAGGGGCTAGCCCCCGGGCCCTGCAGATGTTGGACCAGGGATGATTTATTGCTCCAGTGTCCTCGGTGGCATTTGGCCACCTTCCCAGACCCTAACATCGGTGGCCGAGGAGGGAGGGAAGCAGTGGGGGGGGGGGGGGGGGGGGCGCCTCCGGGGGGCCCGGACACCTTGTTGGGGGGGGGCGGTGGTGGGGGAAGGGCAGTGCGCAGGCAGAAGATGGGGCTCGGCAGCCAGGCTGAGCTGGGACTTGAGGGGAACTTGAGGAACCGGGCTGAGCCCCTCGAGAGCATCCCCCAGGTTTGAAAACCAACAACAAAGGAAGAACCAGGTTGGGCTGCGGGGGGGTCGGGGGGCCAGATGACAACTGTTTGCTCTCGGAAGTCGTGGAGCCAGGAGGCCCCTAGTCCCCCCCCCCCCACCAAGCGGGTGCTAACCATCTTCGTCCTTGCCAAGCTCCCCAGTGGCTGGTTTCTGCTCCTGGCCAGTCTGGGGATTTGTTCCCTTCCCGAGTCAGGTGCAGAAAGGAGCAGTGTCCTCTGGGTCCCTGACCCAGCCCAGACCAGAGAGGCCATAAACCCAGGCAGGGGGGCTGTTCCCGGGCACCGGCCCCCACTCCAGGCCTGCGATCACCTGCAGGAGCCGCACGCGGGCATGGGGAGCCTGACGCCTCGGCCCAGCCGTTAAACCAAGAGGGTATCTGAGCCGCGGATGCCTCGCCATCGCCACCTGCACCAAATCGCCAATTCAAGGGCCTGTGCTGGCCAGCCACTGCGCTGAGGTGATTCTGGGTCCTTTCCAGTGAAAAAGAAATCGCGGCCGGACAACTCACACACACCGAAAACCACAGCTTCCTAGTGAGATCCCGCGTGGGGCCGAATTCCGCTTTGGGCCTCTTTACCCTGTTTTGGAATGAGCTTTGAAAACACCAAAACTTGGATCAGGAAGCATGGGAGGGAGGCTGTTACATAAACGCGCCGTCTCCGGCTCTGGGCTGGGCGCCCCCTCGGCCCCTGTTGTCGCAACACTGCAGCCTGGAACAGAGCTGGACACCGAGTGGATCACCCGGAGGCGCCCAGCAGGATCCCGGCGGCGGCCTCGAGCTGGGGAGGGGGGCGGCGGTAGGGCCCACGAGCGGGAGGGCACGTGCCCCGGGACTGATGGCGAGCCGCCCTTGGCCTCCAGCAGGCAGCCCACTGCGGCTGGCTGCGGCCCCGCCCTCAGCGATATCCAGAATGATTTAAAAGTCTCTGACCTCAGGTTTGGGCCTGGGCCTTCACTTCATGGGGCCGGACGCGGCCTCAGGACAGTGTGGCTCGAGGCTCCTCCTCCGGGTCTAGAGGGCTGCCCATCCCGCCAGGGTCCAGCGGGCGACCGCCATCCAGGAGCCCCGGTGGGGGGGTGGGGGGACTTAGCGCGCCTGTGCGTGGCCCTCCCTGGCGGGCCGTCACGTGGACGGCAGAGGGGGCCAGGGCCGCACGGGCTTCACGCATGCTCGGCGCGGCCCTCCGGCGTCCCGGCCCCCTGGCACTGACGTGAGAACCACTGTGTGCTTTTTGTTCATCGGACACTATTTGGACACAGCCCGTCCAGCATCTTGAGGGCCCGGCAACTGCCACATCAGCACAAATACCCACCCCCCCAACTTTTCACTGGGATATGCGGAAACATTTTTCCCATGGAAAGAGAGTGTGGCCTTTGTGAGGGGGGCACGGCCGGCCCGGATTACAGTAAAGATTAATCCCAAACAACAGACAAGAAAAATAGACAAAGAGCATCATACACTTCACTTTTCAATGGCTGTTTTCATAAATGTATGAATAATTTAAATTATCATTGCCGAGTATTTATTCGAGTGTTTCAGGGGGAAAAATGCCTCCTCTTTTTTCTCCTCGATTCTTTTCATTTTTGTCTCATCTCTTTTATGTGCTGCATGGGCTGTTTTCTTGCCATCTGAATCGGCCCGGAACAATGGGATGTATGAGGCTGAGGGGCCGCGGAAGAATGCGGTCCTTGTTGCTGATGCCGAGCTTGACATTGATTAATGAGGGAGCAGACACGGGCAGAATCTGTGAGAGCCAAGGGGAAACCAGAGGGCCCGAGGGCACCCCGAGGCGGAGGGCAGGGGGTGGCAGATAGAAGACCACAGCCAGCCCTCCACGCCCAGTGGGAAAGGGCAGAGGGGGGGTGCACGGCACCGGACCCACCCACGGGCGTGGAGGGACATGCCGCCGACGGGTCCTCGGAGAACAGGGCACCGGGTGGGGGGTCCCAGTCCCCCGGCCTGCTCAGCGGAGGGACAGCGAGCCGCAACCGCTCTGCTGGGGGCCCACCTGCCCACTCCTACCCTCCCAAACTCTCGAGGTCACCCGCCCCTCGGGGTCTGGCCCAGGATGACCGTCCGAAGGGAGCAGGGCAGACCCTGCCTATCACTGGGGCTCCGCGTCTGGAGATAGACCCTTTCCTTCTCATGTGGCCCGACGTTACCTGCCAACCCAGAGAAGGGTCCGGTCCATCCCACCCCCACCCTTCTCTCCTCTGTCCTGTCCCGTTCCGCTCCGCTGACACACCTACTCACTTATTTTTAGTAGCAGGACACCTTTGGACATTCCTTTGGTTGCGAGTGAATTCTCAACCCAGGGCTCATGCCTGACCATCAGGGGGGATCAGTGACGCGTGAGCGGATGGGGTGGCATCTTCCAACGGTCCCGTGAGGACAGCCGGCCGGGGGAACGAATGCCCTCCACAGCTGACCGCAGAATTCACCTACCCAGCCCGCCCATGTCAGGCCTGCTGCTTCAGACCCCGAGTTCAGAGGGCTCCAGAGAGAAGACTAGGGGGCATGGAGGCCCGGTGCACACCGCCCCCCCCCCGCCAGGCTCCCAAGCCCTGCCCCGTGAGAGGGCGCGTGTGCACACTCGCGCCATGGCCTCCTGGGTCAAGGTCAAGGTTGTCTCCCCCGTCTGAGGGGGTCTCTTGTGTGATGCGGACCCTGCCAGCTCGGGGGGGGGGACGGCAGCTACCGGCCACTGATAAGTCCCCAGGGGGGTTTGTGCTCCTGCCCCGGGCCTGGGGCTCCAGGACCAGCGGGTCTGACCAGCGCCCTCACTTTGGAAACCAGGTCCTTGAAGCTGCCATTGCTCTAGGCTCCCCAGGCCGTGTGGATGGAAAAGGCACTATTTTTGCTCAGAAAGAGAGGTGGGGTTGGAAGTTGGCAGGTTTGTCAGGAACCAGAAGTTTCTGGTTTGTGTCCAACAGGAGAATGGAGTGAAAAGGCACTTATCTGAACAGGGAGACCACGATCCCTCTTTCTTAATTTTCCCCCTTTTGTAATAAACTGTTTATGGAGAAATACATTTTTGTCCACTGGCCGTGCGCCCTCCAGGGAAGGGGGTGATGGATGGGAACCAGGGGTTCCAGATGAGTCTGACCAGGGGGCCCCACAAGACGTGGACACACGTCCAGGCGGCTCACCTGGCCGTTCCGTTTGGTTCACTGGCCGCTCCCTCTGCCCTGCGTGCTTCCGAATTAATGTACCAGGCTGAGCAGCCTTGATAAGGATCTGGAATGGCAGGATTAATGGGGGGCAGTGAGGCCTTGTGGAGGGCACTCCCATGGCCTTGCCCATCGTCGGTTCCAGCCCTGCCTGTGACCTTGTCTGTGGGTGACCCCGGGTGGACACGGCGTCCCGGAAACCTGCCTCCTCACCCGGAGAGGGCAGGACCTCCGAGGTGCTGCTCAGCCTCCTGGCGTCTGGGGGACACCAGGATCTATCAGGTCACGCTCGGATGGCGCAGGCCCTTCCCCAGAGGACATGTGCCCTCGGGCCGACCACGTTCACATGCCTGCGCCCCGAGGGAAGTAAGAACAGACTCCCTGGAACAGAACACACACAACAAACCCCCCAAAGTTGCAAGGCAGGCCACCCTGCCCCACACAACACTTGCGGCTTCCCGGCCAGCGGCAAGCCTGAGTGGCAAATGACAATTTTATAAATACAAAGGCTGAGCAGGGAAACTGGGGTTCCATCATCCTGCCCCGCGCCACCCTCTCCCCAGCAAAGCAGGGGCGCTATCTTTGTCAGCCAAGTAGGCAGAAACCCCATGGACCGCACATCTTTAATTCATAAAGATTTGGGAAGGTGAGTTTCTTTCTCCCTCTCCCCCCAGAATGAGTGGTGCTTGTTGGCTCATTTGGGGATCTGAGGGTCTATGTGTTGTGCTGGTGGGGCCGGTGGCTCCTTTCTGGCAAGTGAAGGGGTTGCCAGCGCCCGGGATGTGATGTGCAGAGGCTTCTAACACGGAGGGCTTCCAAGGAAAGCAGGTGGCCAGTGAAGGAGGGGAGCATCCTTCTTCCTCAGGTGAGATGCATCCCGTTGGCCGGGACTCTCCCTGCACACAGCCGTGATAGGAGGGGGCTTTTAAAATAGTGCTTGGGGCGGGAAGCTCCCCAGGAATCAAAATAAAGAAAATGCCCAGGGACCCTGACTCGGGAAAGAAGAGGATTCCTTACCAGGCGGGAGACTCCAAAACTGTGCTCCTTTGAGACTGAGCTTCGGGGAGAGGACAGATTGCGGGGGGTGGGTGGGGGGAACAGAGCCAGCAAATGTTGGGTGGGAGCCAAAGGGACACTGCCTCGTTAATTTTAATTTGTGGTGCGCCCATCTACTGTGGCAAGTAAGGCAGCAGCGAGGCGGGGAGGCAGACGACAGGCTGGGACTTCCACGGCAGGCTTCAGGCTCCGGAAGCACGGGGATCTCCAGCCAGGACCTCAGAGAGGCCCCAGGCCCCGGAGGCAGACGCAGGGGTGAGCCTCAGGCCGCCTCTGGGGGCCCCCAAGCAGGCGGGGATGCCCCGAGCGCCCGCAGGGGCCCCGCCTCGGGCCGCCCTGTGCACACCCCCCCCCCCCCCCCCGCGCCCAGGCCGGGCTGGGAGCGCGGAGATCACCTGAAAGGCAGCCCTGAGGGTGACCCGAGTCCCGAGCCCCTGGCGGGGACAAATGAGGAGCTTAACTAGTACAGGACCACATAAAAGGGGAAGGGAAAAAGGAGGAACAAAGCTTCCGCCAATTTGCTCTTTTGGGCATTGTGGAAACTGGCCCCTTTCCCACCGAATCGTGCCCCCATTGAATGAGGCCGGGCGCTGCGCAGGTCCTCCACGGCTCTGACGGGTTTTCACGGGAGGGTGAATGGAGTGCAAATTAGCGGAGCCCTCAGGAGGCTTGTTACTGTCACTCCCAAACTGACGTCCAAAGGCCACGTGAGGATTAATCAATGTAAAGAACGCGCCCATTATCAGAGCAAGGTAGGAAACTATTTATTGTCCTTCCTTTCATGTGCGTCCATGGTGCCCACTGCCGTGAGGCTCTCCACAGCGACGGAGCGCCAGACACACACGCCGTCCCGCGCCCGTGCTCACGCGCAGGCCCCGGCTGCCAAGCATGGCATGCACGCGCTCACACCCGCCCGCGCACCACAGAGGCGCCCCGTTTTGTTTCCTGTACGTTTATTGTTCTCCAAGAGCCCCGGCCGGCTGGTGGTGATACCCCGCATTCCGAGGCCGTGCGGGGTGGAGCGGGGCAGAGCCGGGTGGCCTCACGGGGCTCCCCGAAGACCACGGACAAAGTCGCCACAATCGCGGAGCAGGACGAGTGGAGTCCAGCTCGTTTCCAAGATGCGAATCCACTGGAGCCCCCAACTCAACCAAAGAGCCTTCACTTTACGCCAGACCATCTTTTCCTAGAGCCGGCCCCCTGCTCCCTTCGAAACTGGTCCAGGCCACCGCTTTGGAGCAGAGACAACGATGGAGTCCGTCCCTTACTCATCTCAGACTGGAGGTGGAAGATGTCCAAGGACATGACTCACGGGGCTCCGACGGGTCTGCTTGGAAAAGGGAGAGGGGCACCGGAGGCTGCTGGGCCCCCACAGCTCAGGAGCGACCCCCGGGGAACCGGCGGACTGCAGGTTCTGGACAGTACGCGCATCTAAGGAGTGAGTAAATGAACATCTAGTAAGCGAATAAGGAAAGCTATATCTAATGAGGAAATAAACAAACAAATACACATCTAATGAGTAAGTCCCTAGTGAGCAAATAAATACGTAAATAGCTAATGATCCAGTGAATAAATATATGTCTGGAGTTCAAGAAGGAGCCTTCTCCAGCCCTGCGAATCAGGGCCGCAAACTCTCTTTAGTTTCGATCCCTTCCGTGTAGAGTATGGATCCCATTCTCTTGAGAGGATGTCTTGGAAAGTGTTCCGTCAGCCCGGATGTGTGACCTGAGCTATTGGAACTGGAGCTGGAGCACCAGGCTCGCGTGTACCTGTGACCTGGTCCGGGCTCTGGCGGGCGCCTGGATGCTGAGCCCACCCAGGCCCCTTCTTGAGTCTGCAGGACATTATCACCTTCCTGGGCCTCGGTTTCCCCCTTTGTCACTGGAAGGACAGTCCTCACCACAACGGCTCAGAGCCGGACGGGTCACGCGGATGGTGCCGGAAACCTCGAGGAACCACCCAGAAGCCAGTGCGGCCCTTGCCGAGGTCTGGACGCCCCAGGAGCCCACGACAGTGAAATGTCACCGTGGGAACATATCCAGCAACTAGAAAAGTATTTTCCCATAGAGAAATTTTAAACGCAGGTGATTTATTCAATATATTCATGTCCTAGACATTCATACCTGGGTTACTTCTCAAAACAAGGATAAACTGATAGTCACTGATTTTCTGAGGCTGAGAAAGAAACGTGGCTCACAGGGTCGAACGTCTTCTTGCAACTGTCTCTAGAGAGTACGGCGGGGTCCTCCACGTTGAATGAGGATCCCGTGAATGGACGCGCACAAGAACAAATGGGAGTGCGCCTTCTGGAAAGCCCCCCTCAACCGTGGGGGACCAGAACACAGCCGGTTCACGATGCCTTTCCAGAATGTCAGCCTCAGCCAGGTCCTCTTATTCCTCCGGTTTGGAAAGTTCTGGAGACAGTCCTTGGCTGCAGTGCCCAGGAGATCACGAGACAAGGCCCAGAACTCAGGGAGGTCCCCGGCAAGGATGGGTGGTGATGGTGCTGCTGAGGCTCGGGGCGCCAATCGCCAGGACAATGCCCTGAAGCAGGGGCACGTCTGTACTAAGTCAGTCTCTGAAAGGCTGCCACCTTGGGGTTCCAGGACATTCCGCGTGGTGCCCCGCCCCCACACGCACCTGCATTGCTTCCAGCTGGACGGTGCCGGAGGCGGGCGGAGGCCGCCCAGCTCTGGCCGCCGGCCTGGCTCTCTGAGGGGAGCACGTGCATGCAAGTGACCTTCACAGACCTCAGCAGCAAACGGGAGCCTGGCCGGCTCTGGTGTGTCTGAGGTCAGGACTGGGCACCTGCGGAGCTGGTATCCTCTGCTCCCTTACTCGGGACATTTTTCTGGACTCCCATGGATTTCAAATGCGACCGTGTTTGGTAAATCCCAGTCTGAGATTGATTCTGGGTTCTTATCTTGTTGCTTTCCTGCTCAGGCATGAACGTTTACCAGATCAATGATTAATTTTTCTTGTCACTGGAACCAGAATTTTCCCATATTTTTGACAAAAACGTTCAAAGGCTGCCTGACGTCGGCCTACCCCACCCTGCAAGTGCAGCACGGAGCGTTCCCTGCTGAGCTCACTGGGAATTGCCCAGACGGCCTTGTCGGCATGAGCTCCCTGACAGGCCGGTCCGCCACCACTGCCTACCCCCCCAGCAGGAATACGTCTCCACGCCAACCGTGGAGATGTTGATGACCCTTGCATTAAATAGGAGACGAATAACCAGAAACCAGGACATCTCCGCTCAGCGAGACGACTTGCCGCCTCTGTGTGGGGGCCAGCAGGGAGCCACGGGGGGGTTGGGCCGACCCAGGTCTGCCGCGCCCCATGCGACCTGAGCCCTCTGCCCCGCTCGCTGGCCTTGTCCCACCCCCTGGCTCATGGCAAGAGCCTGCCGGGGCTGCCATCCTGCAGGCAGGTGACATGCTCGTCCCTGCTCAGGGCTGCACAGAAGGACTGTCTGTCTGTTCTCTCCTGGTCCCCCTGGGGTCTCATGTACACCTGCATGGCCGCTTCAGGAACGAGGAAGAAGAACCCACCTTCTCTAAGCCTGGGCAGGGGCCCAGCTCTGGCTTAGGCCAGATGCTCTGGAAAGGAACGAGCGGTGCCAGGGCCAGAAGCCATGTGGGGAGATGGGCAGCCTATTCCCGAGCCCAGTGGTCGCAAGGGGCACGGGCAGCGGCAGAGGGCCAGGCACAGGATATTGCCATCCCCTCAGCACAAGGGCGCCTGCAGGTTCCCTATGGGCACCTGGTCCTGGCAGATGGCAAAGGCACCCGCAGGAGCAAGCGGAAACTGCTCCAAAGAAGGAAGCAGGAAAATCCTGGGATCGACGCCTCCTTAGCCTCCTGGGTCTCAGCCGAGGGCGGTTCTGCTGCCCAGAGGACGTCTGGAGTGTCCGGACACAGTCTGGTCGTCAGGACGTCGGCTGGGGGTGCTGCTGGCAAGCGGGGTGCTCGCTACCCGGAGTGCCCGGGCCCACGCCCAAAGCCGAGACGCCCAGGCCTGCGAGTCAGGAGAGGCAGTGGCAGAAACCTGCTTTGAACAAAGAATGTGAGATGCCTCTGTGCGGGTCACTCCACTTGCCCTCCTGTCACGCCCCGGGGGGTGACTCTGGGGCACCTCACGGGCCTGGCACGCTCGCAGGCTACACATGGACCTGCCGTCTGAATGCGGAAGGCACTGGACAGTCCCCACCATCCCCACAGCCAGAGAGCCTGGGACCACTTTCCAGGCAGGCACACTGAGGCCCCGTGGGGAGGGCCACCACCGTAACGGCTAGTAGACCCGTGATCCGAACCTGGGCAGTTGCAAAGGGTCTCGGGACCACCGTGCCCTAGGCCACAAAACTGGGCAAAGGGACTTCCAGCTGCCACCACCCACAAGCATAACTTAAAAATAACCCTGAAAGCAAAGCCCTCTCCTTCATCAGCTCTGGCCGGCACTTGGCTGCTTCCAAACTGCCCCTTGGCAATGTGCTGGTCTCCCCGGGAAGCAGAACCTCACGTATCTTCGCTGCGCACGGATGCCAAAGGCACTGAGGTCGTAAAATCCGCTGTTAGGAAGGGATCTGGTCGGGCCACGCGGCCGGGGAGTTTGCAGGGTGTGGATGTGCGAGAGGTGTAATTAAATGACCTTGCAAATGTCTTACCAAATCATAAAAAAGGGACAAACAGTGTTGAGCTAGAACTCTTTCTTGGACATTATCTTGGAGACCGAGGTTGCCGAGCTGGTGCGGCACGCGCCACGGGGACACGTCCGCCTGCCTGGGAGCCCCCCACCCCGAGACCATCCCCCGAGGCCTGGCTCCAGTCTCTGGCCGGTTCCTCTCATCTGCATCCCAGGGGCCACCTTCACCTCCCTGGAAGCTGGCACACGGTGGGGATCGCGGGCTGCACGGACCTCCTCTGTGTGCCCTGTGTGGGCTGTTGCCTTCTCCCTCCTCCCCTGTGACCAGGGTGTGTGTGTGTGAGGCTGGCGCGTGTCTCAGACTCCCTCATAAACGGCGGTCACTGGAGACCTTTGCGAAGGCATGCCCCTCTGACCGGGCACCAGGACCTCAGCCCTGACACCCATCATTTCACTTCCCTGCGAGTAATTTCTTCACTGCTGCTCAGGAAACATTTATGGTCTGTAGAAAGAGTAAAACGTACGCCTGCCATTTCATAAAACATCTAGGTCTCCACCCCGAGGGCTCCCGAAGCCCGCCATCTGCCATGTCATCCCTGGGGACACACAGGTGCTCGGAAGGGACTCCTTGTTGCAAATAAATGCGTATTTGCTCATCCCCAAGGACGCATACCCATGCCCACCCAGCCTGGGGCACACACAGCTGTTCTCTCCCTCCAACACCTGAGTAAATCTATCCAGGAAAATCAGATACCATCGAAAATCCCGGGAGCTCCGCCACCTTGCGGAGATGAGGAGTTCACGAAGGTTTCTGAATAAATCTCGCCAGGGCTCAGGACCTGCCACTATGCGGGCTTTGCTCCTTCCTGGGCCCTGGCCCATGTGGGCGAGAGGGGCATGCAGCCTCCAGCAAGCACGGGCAGAGCCAGTCTCCCCAGCGACACCCAGAAGCAGATACGCAGCATCAATAAAGCCCGTTCCGGACGTTCACTCACTGGGAGGTTTGACACTTGTACCTCCTGACACCGCTTGCTGCAGAGGGAAGGCCCAGGTCAGCGTGGGGCAGCGGGCCCTAGAAGGCCGCCCCAAACCAGCTCTGTGACCCCGGACAAGGGCTTTGCTAAGCAAACCAGGACAACGGTGCTCCTTGGGGCCCCTGGTGAAGGGGAACGAGGTGGGGAGGTCAACGGGTCCACAGCTCCGATGAACACTGAGGAAACCTCTGGTTGGGCCAGCGGGTCCCGCGGGGGCTTGGGGGGTGTGCCTCACGGCTGCTCTGTGCCAAGTTCTAGAATTGGGGCCCTCTGGATCCCTGTGACATCCAGATCCCCGCGAGATGGTGGCTTGGGGGATGCGGACGTGCCCGCAGTTAAGGCACATGCCGCACGCGGCCAGGGGCACGAGCGGGCCAAGAGGTGCTGGCCCCCCGCTGTGGGTGGGCTTCCAACAGCAAAGCAGCTTCTCTGAGGGTGCAGGAAAGGCCGTCCCGCCCGCCACACGCCCAGCCGGCACCCCTGAATACCACGCTGCTTCTCACCTCCCCGGGCCGGCCTCACGGCCAGACTCGCACTTAATCCTTATTTTCTTTAAAAAACGGATTAGGAAAATCTCATCTGGAAAATTAATTAATGTGCGAATTCAACAAATATTTACTGAGCATAGCACTTTGTCAGGTATTTAGTGTTCATGTAGCCTGTGGCCGCCCCCCGGTCCCCACTCTGTCCGTGGGTTTGGGGGCAACTTCCCAAAGCATCATTCCCCGACTCAACTCGTGAGACGCAAACCCGCCATGTGAGCGTGTATTAAATCTCCATCCTTGGAGTGGATGGTGGGCTGGGGGTCAGGCGTCCTTGGCGGGCGAGCTCGGCTGACACGGGCGACCCGGCCCACGGCCTCCCAGGACATGTGCGGCGAGACGAGAAGGAGCTCTTCGGAGCGCCCTTGATGTGTGCGTGCGATTGTGTCCGCTGTCATCCCTCCCGGGCGCTGGGATTACTCTCAATGCCCCCTTTTCCCGCCCTCTGCCTGTCACTGGCTGTAGGTAAGTATATCCTCCAGGAGCAGCCCCCGCCCCCAGCCAAACAAAAGTGAGCTCGCCGCCCCTTTCCCCAAGAAAAGAAGCCGGAGCCTTTTCATGAGCAGTGAATGGGGCCCCTCATTTAGGCCGCATTATACCCGGGCCTTCATTTCCCCTTTCCTGCTTTGCCTCATTCAGGGGGGCTCTGACTTCAACTAATTCGATAACAATCCCTCCGGGCCTTCCCAGCCCCTGGCTCCGGAGGACATTGTCCGGGTGCGCGGCCTTCCCCCCCGCACTGGTCCCGCTCTCCAATTAGCCAACCGCTGGGCCTCTGTCCGCCTCCACGCTCTCCTGCCGCCCGCCCACTTTTAACCATTTCTTTTTGAACGGACTCCCGAGGGCCTTCGGGGGCGCGCACCCCTGGTGCTGGGGTCAGCAGCCCTGGGGTCCGGCAGAGCGCAGACACGCGCCCGCACGGCCTCTCCGAGGCTGGTCCACAACCCCTCCCGGGGCCTGCGTGGCCTTGGCGGGAAACCTGAAACACAACACAGCCACGCCTTTGACCCCCAACCTCGCCCGGCACTGGTTCCGGGAGGAGCCAGGCGAGTCCTTGGGATGGGCGGTGTCGAGGGGGTCCAGGTGCCCCCGCCGGCTGGTTCTGGGGGGCCTGTCTCCCCGGCGGGTGGGGGTCTCGCGCTGCTCTCGTCCCGACGAGCACTCCCCTCTCAGGTGCTGACGCTGCATCTCTTTGCCCCCCACATCAGCGTCTCCTGCTTGAGGAAGACGTTTCCGGAGCCCTGCAGGGAGCGTTGCAGGCTGGCCGGGGCGCAAGCACAGACCAGGGTGAGGGGCTGGGTCTGCCAGCTCCCACATGATTCCCCTGCTGCTACCCCCACGTGGAAAATGTCGGGATTAGCTAAAAATGCTAACCCTAAAAAAGTATGCTACTGTCATGATCTGTGCTATGATTCACCAAACCCCTCCTGGGTCTTTCGGCGCCACGCTCTGTGTCAGACATGGCCTGTCAGGCATGCTCCACCCTTTGGCCGGGGGTCTCGGCACCAGCATCACATACAGGGGTCCCCAGCACGACTTCCCGTTCCTTATGCTACCTGAGTATGACCCGGCCCAGGTGTTTAATCTCTAAGGGGTCTGTATGGGGTGAGTCCTGTACCCCCAAATTCACATGTCAAAGTCCTAACCCCGGGGACCTCAGAACGGGGCCTGATGTGGAAATAGGGTCATTGCAGATGTGATTAGTAGAGATGAGATCACACTGGGGTGGGGTGGCCCGGGTCTAACGTGACAGGCGCCCCTAGAGAAGGAACACAGTGCACCCCACAGTGCAGATGAAGCCAGAGGTCCTGGGGCGATGCGTCTACACGCCATGGAGTTCTAGCTGGCCACCACATTCTGGGGACGGTGTGGGGCAGGTCCCACGGAGAGGCGGCCGGGGATAGCGCAGGCCCCTCACGGGGGGCGGCAGCCACCCTCCTCGCTGTCAGGTGCTCCGGGCTCCAGAACCTTCTGTCATCCATTCGGCTCCTTTGCCCTCAGGTGTTCTGTTCGGAAAGCACTGTAGAAGGAAGGCTCGCCAAGACTGTTTGGGCACCAAGGTCATTTTTTTCTGAGGTGTCTCATTGTTGACTTAGTCCAGCGCCGGGCGGCAGTGCGTGGAACTGTCTGGGGGTCACTTCTGATGACCTCTGTGAGCCCCCCTTCTGCACAAGGGCCCAGAGAAACGAAGGAAGGAGCCAGGCACTTGGTTCCAGGGACCCCGGGAGGCGGTCCACGGGAACCTCAGGGTCAGAGGGCTCATCGGGGACAAAATGCCCATGCGGAGAGAACCGCGGCCCTGAGCTTGGGGGTGCGCCGCCCGTGTGGCCATATTCTGTTAGAGAAAACTCTCCCGAGCTCTTCTGTCACCCCCGCCTCGAAAAGATCAGCGCATTCAGGCGACAGGCTGCAGATGGGAGGCGCCCTGGGGACGACTGGTGTCCATCCTCTTGCTTAACATGTGGGGAAACTGAGGCCATCGGGGGATGGCTTGAGTCTCAGCAGCATCTGGGGTCTGAGCCACCTTCCTCTGTCTCCCACACCATCTTGGAAAACCCCACAAATTGTCTGATGCTTACAAGGGACAAACAGAGAGTCTTGAAATGGCCATCGTGTCCCTCGCCTGCTGAGTACTAGAGGGTGTGACGCGGGCCAGGTGATCCCCACGCGGGTGGCAGATGGGCTGGGCCTTCTTGCTCTTAGAACAGGTGTGCAGCACTGGGCCCTGACCCCTGCCGTGCAGGTTTCTCCATGTTCCTGCGTGTCCCAGTGTGAGGGGCGCCCCGTTACTGGAAATGGGTGAAGCAAAGTGAATGGACCAGGTCTGGGCTGGACCGGACGCCCCAGTGTACCTGCTCTGTTAGCAGCATCAGTTACCATTCCTGAGACTCAGTTTTCCCTCTTGTAACGGAAAGGATGAATGTCCGCCTGGAGGTAAGGTGGGGGGCAGGGTGACACCTCCCAGGGAGCCACCTCCCGGGCTGTGCACCACGAGATCAGTGAGGACCACTGAGCCGTGTGCAGCCCGGGACCCTCGGAAAAGGGTGTAAGCAGACAGCCACACCCAGAGAGGGGGCCCGGCCTGGATTCCGGGGAACATGAGGAACGCCCTCGAGCAGGTGGAGCAGGGTGACTGCCCCAGGGAAGTGCTGTCCTCCCCGACCTCAGCCCCGGAGGGCACAGGGCACGGCTGGACATGTGGCATCTGTGCTGATGAACGGGCACCGCTCAAGCAAGGAGGCCAGAGGGGCTGTGGTGCCCGTGACGGACTGCAGAGGAGGCCAGTCCTCTGCAGCGGGCAGGTCCGCTTGCCAGACAGGGAGGGTGGGAGACCCCGCCCTCGTGGGCTCCAGTGCCGTGGTCCTGGCACAGAGAACCCGCCCCGGGGGCCACAACAAATGTGCAGCCTCGGGTTGGGGAGCCGGAGCCCGGTGCCACCAAGACCACCTGGGCCTGATGGGCCTGCTGCTTCGGGCCTCCCAATCGTTAACATATTTTCAATCCAGTAAACAAGGGAGTCGATCCAAGACAGACGGACCCTAAGGAGTCGGGAGTTCTGGCTTCACGTCTCAGGCTGTACGCGGCCTGGTTTTGGGGAGGGCCTCGCATCTCCAGACAGGTCCTGGCTGTGGGCCTTGGCTCACGGTCTGGCTGGAGGTCCGTTGGAGGGACGCACGCTCGGCTGACGTCCGGGGGCTGGGGCCTGCGGTGGGGGGGGGGGGGGTAAGGGTAGAGACCACCACCCTCGGGTTCTGCAAGGCGCCTTGAGCCCGCTGCTCCCAACGGCCAACAAGCCCGTGTCCCCACTGTTGGTTTGGATGCCCTGGTCGTGAGCGGTGGAGTGCGGACTCGTCGGGGACTGTGTCCCACAAGCCACGTGACTCCTTGGAGGCAGAGGAGGCGCTGGGATGCCCAGAGGGCCGGGAGACAGGCTGGAGCCGAGATCGGTGGAGGCCGGTCTGCCAGACTGGAGATGCTCCTCTCGGTCACCGTGTCCCTGGACGGGCTTCCAGGTCGGCTCAGTGACAGTAACCCCCCACAACAATGCCAACCGCACAGACAAGGGAACATGCCTTCTTCCACGGGGCAGCTCCTATGATGATATTAATGGAGCTGGAGGGTGCTTATCAAAATGCAGAACAGACCCCTCTTCCATCCCCTCCAGCCCACGTGAGGGCACAGAGCCCGAGGTCCCTGTCCACAGAGGGACATCAGTCACTGAGGGAATCTGCCTTCCCAGGGGTCCTCACCCAGGCTTGGATGTGCCCTGGATCTACTTGTAGTCCCGACCCCACCCTTCTCTCCCCGACCCCGCCGTCTCCTGGTGTGGGGCTGGAAGTCGGTGCCAAGTGCGGTGGCGGCCCCTCCCAGGAGGACTTTCAGGGAAATGGAGGCTCGGCGGCATGTCCTGCAGAATTTTCATCCTGAGGCCCCTGACCAGGGTGGCCAAGGACAAGGCAAGCACCCTTAATTCCCACTGCATGTTTAGGAGCCCCAAGCTCCAGCTTCAGGTCCCGCCAACGGCTCTGAGGTCTCCTACTGTGCTTGAGTCTAAAGGAAGCCACGGGCAAAGGGCCACATCCACGGCGGTGTCCCACCGCAGGCCAGACCTCAGTGCTGTAAAGAGCTGGCCGATGCTCACCTTCCTTGAAGCCAGCCCTCACCGGGGATGTCCGGTTGTGCGGCTGAGCAACAGAGGGGTCCCTGGGAGCCTGGACCGTTGCCACCGTGGGCTCTCCCAGCTGGAAGGATGGAGGCGAGCCCTCAGCATCCGTGAAGAGACAGTCTCCATCATCAGCTCGGCAGGCAGTCTGACATCACAGCCTGCTGTGTGCGCCCAGGAGGTGGAGGCCTGAGACTTCCCAATTCCCCGGGAACAGAAGAAGAGGCAGACAGAAGGTGGGACTGCAACCCTGAGCCCACCGGGGGTCAGAATCACCTTGGAAAGTTCAGATTTGAGAAAGGGTCACCT
Organism: Callorhinus ursinus; assembly: GCF_003265705.2. Lineage (NCBI taxonomy): Eukaryota > Metazoa > Chordata > Mammalia > Carnivora > Otariidae > Callorhinus > Callorhinus ursinus. Next base: position 35,247,741 of record NW_027397080.1, read on the forward strand.
GGGGTCCCCCAGGGTTGTGCAGGGCGGCAGCAACCTGGGCAGCGGTTGGGCCCGCAGCGGTGCATCCTCTGGCTCCCCCCCATTTGGCAAGCCCGGGAGGTCGGCATGCCATGACCGGGGAGCTCCAGGGCTCAACCCGTTTGCCTGGCCGCAAGAAGCGCACAGCCGGGCCGGGGAGCCCCGGGTGATTCTTCACACACACAAGGCTTATTACAAGCTCACTCGGTGGGATGCCCTGGTGTGAACCAAACACCACTCGCCAGAGCAGCAGGAACCTTCTAGAAATGGGCTCTTCGGAAGGCCCTCAGGCCAAAGCGCTGCCCATGCTGGCTTGTGTGAGGTCTGGCCCCTGCAGGAGGGAGGGCAGAGCCGTGGCCATCCTCCTGGACCTCAGTGGCTAATCCTGGGGGTGCCGGGGCCTGTAGGCCATTTCATATCCTTATTGTTACTTGCTGTCTGGATCACCTTTGGCCCAGAAGGCGGCCAGGGGAGGGCGCCCAGCCACCCACAGGCCCTGCCCTCTTTGGGAAACACCTGGCTGTGTCTCCCGGGCCAGTCCCTGCACTTCCCACGGCCGTTTCCTGCTTTGGCCCCGACCCCAAGTTGCCCATGGAAAACGAGGACCCGCCAGGCATCCTAAACCCTGTCCCCTCCTGGCAGCGGCCTCGGGGCCTCCACTGAGGGCCTGGCTGAGAGGCAGGCTGATAAATTAGTCTAGAGGGAAACAAGGCCGCTCCTACTTGTAAAAGGTCACGGCGACTTTGTTCTGGGTGAGGGTTTATCTCAGCCGCTGCAGGGACAGACAATGCCGCAGGCCTAAATGGCAGAAATCTTAGCTCCTCATGAAATGACTGTGCTGATAAGCCCGATGGACTTTAGAAAGATCTAAATGGGCCAGGAGTGATGTGGGTATCTGGGACACGACCGAGCAGAGAGGACACAATGGGGTGTGCAATTAGACTGGGCATTAGCCCAGACGGGGGACGTGCCGTCTGCGAGCCAGACTCAGGTGGCTCCCGCGGCAGAAGGACATGCAGGCCGGACCCACGAGGGCCCCCGGGCGCTGCCGCTGGAATGCTGCCCTGGGAAATGGCCACACGTGTGACAGGTGTCGGGGTCCCGGCGCCCCGGAGGGTGCCACCCGGACACTTTACTCTCAACATTTTTCTTCTCGGAGGAGGAGACACCCCCAGATACACCAGCGTGAATCCTGAGGACTGACTCCCTTTTAGGCTGTTTTATTCACTGGGTTCTAAATGGTGTGAAAGGCACGGCAGGCGCCATGTGGAGCATACCCTCCATGGATTGTAGCCATAATCCCCCACCCCCGCCAGTCCTGCGCCCACGCTAACCGCTCCCCCACAGAGAGGCCGCCCTGGGCTGATCGGACCCTTGATCGGGGCAAAAACCAGCCGCGTCATAGCGCCCGGCACCCAGCAGGACGGACGGAACGCACAGCGCCCTGCGCCAGCCCTGAGCCGAACAGGGAGGGCACCTGCAGGGGTCCCTCGGCAGTGTGAGCCGCTGTGTTGCCCTCGGTTTTGGCTGAGGCAGAGGTGGCCGGTGACATGCTGAGAACACATTCCTAACCCAGGGGTGACCGGTCACAGAAATTCTCAACTGGAGAGAAGCTCTGATAAGCAGGCCAGGCCTGGCTGGGAGGTTCACGCCCTTGTCCCATGACCCAGGGAGACCTTTTATGGCCTGCAACGCCTGGGACTCTCGTCCAACCCAGCGAGAGGGAGGCCTATGGAGGGGCTGGACCTAGGATGGCCCAGGCCATGCTGGGGTTTCCCAGGGAGCCCCCCGGCCAGTGCTGCCCACTCCACTCCCTGGGAGGTCTGCTGCTGGGGAGTCTCCAAAATAGAAAGATTTCTGTATAAATGATGATGGTGCAGATGGTTCGTCCTGGCAGGTGGGTCCCCACCACTGCCTCCCGCCTCGGGCAGGCGGGGTCAGCCCAGAAGGGGCCACCAGCGCCACCTGCGGAGTCTGAGTTCTGCCGTAGGGGAGCAGACAAAGGAGCTTGAACTCGCTGCACACCTCCCCTTGGAATGGGGGGAGCCGTGGCCCGGCCATCACCCACTGGGCATGGCGGGGGCATGGGGTGTCCACGTGGGCTGGAGGCACGGGGGAAGGGGTCGGCTGAGTCCCTGCCCCGGCATGAGTGGGCTACATGAGCAGCAGGGGCACTCGGCAGGGCACCGAGTCTGATCACAGACCCCGATGCCAACCTACTGTGAGACCCTGCGTGACCCCCCCACACACACACCCAGGGCTTCGGGCTCCCACCTGCACCATGAGAGCAAGAACAGTGGTGCCCCCAGGGCTTTCCAGGCATGAAGCAGTGGCTGTCCCAGCCACGGCCATGGGAGGGACCCACTGTACAGGGGTGAGAGCCCTAGGACCCCCCTGCCCAGCCTCACCTGCCGCCCCGAGCTCAAGCTGGTGACGCTGGGGCGGCCAGGGTCCCCTCTGTCCCCTGCTCATGGGGACAGCCCCCTTGGTTACCCCACCCTCACTCTTTGTACCGGGCCTTGACAGGCTCTGTGGTCAAGAAAGGCTCTGTTGCTAACTGTCCTCACACCTGCAGGAAAACGTCTCTCTGTAGTCCCAGGGGTGAGGGGAGGGAGGCACCTGGAGGGGCAGCAAATTCAAGGTAAGCCCCCCTTCCCCAGGACTTGGGTCCGGAAGGGACTCCTCTGAGTGCGCAGGCTCCCATGGTTAGTTAGGGTGCATATTCCCAGGGACCCCCACCGGACTCTAGCAGATTCACCCCGAATCTGCATTTTGAAAGAGCCCTGGAGGATGCTCAGCACAACAGCTTGGGACCCAAGCCTAAGGTGAGCAGGGCGGGGTGTGTGCCCCTCCCTGGCCTCGGGCCAGAACAAAACCTTGTGTGCAAAGGGTGATCCAGACCGTGCCTCAGAGGCTGACTGGCTGGGTGGGTCCTGCCATGAGGCTCCAGCCTGGACGCATCTCAGCCCCAGCCCGGCCCCAGGCGCTCAGGGGCAACGGCTGAATCCTGACCCAAAGGCTCTGTCTGGGGTCTGGAGAATTCCACATAAGCAACAGGGCCCCCTGACGGGTGGTGGCTAACACCGTGTCAGGCCCCCTGCTGCCCACGGGGCTGGGACGTGGGATCCCTTTACAGACGGCAGAATGAGGACCGGGCGTAGAAAGAGCATTGTGTGGACAGTGTGCAGCACACAGCAGGCGCCCAGTGACCACGGGCCATCCCCCTGGTCTGTACGCCCGGCCACACAGCAGTGGCCAGGTCAGCCCGCCCCGGCCTCGCCAGTCCGGCCCAGCACAGAGGGCCTTTGTCACCTTCCCTCCATGTACCATCCCCTATTTTCCTGGAGGAGAGAAAGAGAGATGGGAGGGAGGTGACAGAGCACTCGGCTCTCTGGTCTTGGCCTTCAGAGCCAGCAGGAAGGGCTGAGCCAGGGCCCCATGGGAACGGGCTGCCGAGCAGAGCAGAGGGGAAGCCAGCCTCTCCTCTCCCCCACCTCCCGCCCTCTTCCTTCTGACAACCCGTCAGGATTTTCCACGGTGCTGCTTCCCAAGCAAGCCTTTCCAGAGCAGGGGTGGGCTTGGTTGTCGCTGGTGTGTGTGTGTGAGAGAGAGAGATGCACAGGGTAAAATACCATTTAAGAAGTTGGTATTCGGGGACGTCTCTCGAATATGAAAAGAAAATATTTATTTCCTTTTTCGCTTGTGAATCAGAATGCTCTATTTAAAGAAAGTACCCTCTGCTGGATTGTGGCTGAGTTATTACCCCTTAAGGAAATAAAGGAGAACACTATCAGGGAGGTATTCTTAGTCATTCTCTCCCCTTTTTTCTGAAATTCCTTATATACCCGCGCCTCAGAGCCGGGCCTAAGATAGTGCAGAATCCCATGGCATTCTTAGGCTGGAAACGTCTGGACCCGATGTCGTGGTGTTCAGGAGTGACGGCATGGGGTGTGTGCCGAGTGGCTCCTGGAGAGCGAGGAGTCCATGAGTGAGGTCCTGGGCACGCACACCGAGGCCGTGCCCTGTTCCCACGGGACGTGGCCCCTCGGATCCAGATGCCCCAAACGCATGACTGTCCAGGTGTTGTTTCCGAGCAGTGTGAGCATCCACTGAGCCACATGCTTACGACTTCCAGAATGTATGGGGTGCCTCTTAACACATTCAGAAAGTCATTAGGGGGAGAAATACCCTGCCATGTATCTCAGCCTAAAATAAAACCCCAGGCCGCCCAGACAGAGAGTGGAAAGCATCGGGGGTGAGTCAGTGCCAGGCAGGGGACAGCAAAGCAGGGAGGTTCTGAGACTCCTGGGGCCGGGGGGTGGGTTGCTGTCCCTCACGGTCCCCAGTGTGCACAGAGAAAGGATGGCCGAGACTTGGGGCTGAGAATACTGCATTCGAACACTTACCCTGTGAGGCTGTCAGAGAGGCAGGGGGCCGCAGAGCGGAGCCTGCACGGTGTGGGCCGCTGCCCGCTCCCAGCCCCGACGTGGCCACACCTCTTACCCCACAACGGGAATGCCGAGAGTAACACACAGTGAGACCGTCTAAGAGCCACCCCAGCGGGGCACGCATCTGTGTCCACTCCAGCGTGAGAGCCGCACAGAGGAGGCTCAGGCATGGTCCCCGCACGGGGGCGTGTGAGCAAGTGTGCGTGGGCACGCGTGGGCCGCAGGGAGCACAGACGCCTCCCCCGGTGGGTGGGGGGAGGCCCCGGGGAGAGCTGACCTCGGGAACAGCGACAGGCAGCGTCTGCTCAGTACCCACATGCTCCTGAAGACCCATCCCCAGCGGCCCCTCCCACACCTCTCTGGACCCCCGTGGACTGAGCACCCTGGGCAACAGGGTGGCAGTTTTTGGAGGCCCTCTGCTTGCCAGAGCTGCCAACTCCAGGCAGGGTGGACAGGTACCTCCTGCCCTTGGAGGCCAGGAACCCAGTCTAGGATTTTCAGCAAAATCCAAAGGTGCGTGTTCACGCATGTGTGCGTGTGCGTTGTGCATATGCATGTGTGCACGTGTGTGTGTGTGCACGCGTGTGTGCGTGTGTATACGCGTCTGTGTGCATATGTGCGTCTGCGTGCATGCACGCACATGCGGGAGCATGTGTGCGTGTGTGTGCATGTGCACACTCACATGTGACCATGCGGGGGCAGGTCTGGTTAACAGCTGGATGTGGAGCAACGAGGCGAAGGTGTTTGAGGTGAAGGTGAATATGCCAGAGCAGAAGGAAAAGAGGTTCCCGCAGAGACCCTGGATCTGAGGAGGAGATGGATGCCTCAGGTCGGGGGCCACATGGTTGCAGCCCTGGGGTGTCTGTGTGACTCCCCGGCCACGCCCGGCTAGGCCAGTGAGAAGCCAGGGTGCAAGGCCACCGACCCCAGGACTCCAGGCCTCCAACCTGGGGGCCGGGGAAGGCTTCCCGGTAGTTGGAGAAGCTAGTTCTCGGCTCTTGTGTGTGTGTCCCAGCGCCTCAGAAAGCCCTCTGGCGATGTGAGAGGCTGGATGGCCACCACAGTGGACAGCCTATACTCTGGACCAAAATTAGACCTCCAAACTTCCTCTCATGCTAAGGATGCTCAGCGGCTACCTCGGAAAAGAAAGCATTGCTGTTCTAAAATACATGTAGGTGGGCAAGCCTGGACACATAGAGACATAGCTTCCTCTGAACCCTAGGCCTTTCTCCAGGGGTGTGTTCTGGATCGTAACATACTCTTAAATTTACAGAAATTTCTCAGCATCCGAGAGTGCAGGGTCTGGGTGAGAGCCGTCGCCTAGCCTGGCGACTCTGGATGTCCTGGGAGCGTGTGGTCCGCAGGAGGCAGGGGGGGTCCTGGCCCTCAGCAAAGCCTTGCAGCAGGGCCCTGGGGAGCTTGGAGGAGGGGGCTTGGGAGCTGTGTGATGGGACAGCGGCAGTCCCGGCAGCCTGAGGTCTTGGAGCTGCTATCCCCTGTGACCCCAGAGCTTCCCATAAGGCCTGGCCCAGACACAGCCTGTTTGTTGATTGAACAAATGAACACGCATATTACTATTCAGAAACTAAAGCCAAGGGATGAAGTAATCCACTTGAGTGAATTCTGCAGATAAATGAAACCCCTCAGTTCACGTTAACATTTTCTACCAGCTTCTCAAACAGAGGCAGAGACACTCATTCAACAGCTGATGTTGGAGCGCCCGTTACAGGCCGGGCGATGCGCTGGGTACCGGAGAACCTGCCCTCAGCGGGCTCTCTGGCGGAGACGCAAGGCTCAAGGAGGAAGCAAGCCGAGCGTGGGCACTGTCAGGGTGAAACCTGCTCCTGCCGCCTCCCTCCGGGGTCCTGCACGATGCTCCCCACGCGCTGCAAGCCCGGAATCCGGGGCAGGTGGCACCTCCGAGGAGCCCGCTATCTGGGCTGTCCCTCGCAGCCAGCTCTTAATTAGCAAAATAAGCAGCACGATGATAAATGTCATGATTTACTCAACAAATGATCAAAATCATTGTTTTTTCAGACCCCAGGGCAATCAAATGCAATCACGGGGTGATTTATTCTGGGCAGAGTGAGTGGTGGCTGCGTCAGCCGGCGGGCTGAGTCTGGGCAGAGGGGGCTGGGAGTTTGGGTATCTTCCCAGGCGGGGGGACAGACCGCCACCCTCTGAGATGGATCCTGGGGGGCTGTGTCCTCACAGCCCACCCTCCCATCTGGCCACCGGGCTGGCCAGATCCAGGGGTGTCGGGGACCCGCCTGACGTGGGAATCTCTTCCTGGCGTGCCCCAAAGCAGCGAGGAGAAGGAGGTTCAGAGTCACCGACCGTCTGATGCACACGTGGGAGGGAGGAGCCGCGTGGGGAGGGCAGGAAGGGTGCATAATGAGCAAACTACACTACAAAAAGAGAAGAGAAAACAGGACCATTTTCCGGAATGGTCCAGAACAAGAATTTTGCTCTCAGGGTAGAAAGAGAATGGTTTCCATGGTGTCCCCAAATGATGGTAAGAATAACCTATTTGACCTTGATTTTACACCAGTGTCTGGCTTCTCCCTCGCGTGCTGGGCCCCCAGACCCAGCCCTCCAGGAGAAGCCGGGCCTCCGAGCACGGACTAGCCACAGACCTGCTGCCGTCTGCCATCAGGGTGCAGACCGTCCCGGATCCTCCGTGGATCTCCTTTGTCATCTTTGCTAACATGTCATCACTGCTTCTTCCTCAGGAAAGGAATAGTAGGTCAATTGCAATGAAATCAAATTGCCCTGATTTATAATACTTAATTACTAGTGTAAGCGTGAGCAATTACACATCCGAAACTCGGCATGTCCCAAGATGATACGCACCCCTGTGCCGTGCCTGGGCCCTGCCTCTGACCGTCCCGGGTCTGGCCGGTGTCCCCTGCGGACACGACCCTCCAGCGCTGACGATCTCTGCATCCCAGGGTCTCGCGAGTGCACTGCCAACCCACAGAGGGCATCTTCGCGGAACCGCGGCCCCGGGGTCTGCCGCGGTTCAAGTGCCTTATTAGCATTCATGACTCAGGGGCTCCCCGGAGGCCCCTCTCCTGTCGAGAATCACAGAAAGACCCGGGATTCCCCCCCCCCCAGGCTCGGGCCCTGTTTGCAAAGGCAAGGACAGGGCCTAACTGTGAAGGGGCAGCCGAGCCGCCGGTCCTGCCAGAGGAAGGCACAAAACAACAGGAAACCGCAATCATCTGTCTGCAGGGACACGTGGGAAATCCAGCAAGGCGCTCACTTACAAGGGACGACGGTCGGTTTTCCTGCCCCAAAGGCCCAAACTGAGGTACGGGGAGCCGGAAAAACAATGCCTGGACCTTATTTATTTCAGGCAAAAGTGGGTCTGCCCTGAGTTTTCGGGGTGCCCTCCTCCTCCCCTCTCTCCTGCATCGGGGGAGGCGGAGCCTTCCCGCCCAATTCGGCCTTGGTCGCAAGGACAGCACCACACCGGCTCAGACCCCGTGTGACGGAAGGCCACAAAGCCCAAAGGCGGATCACAGAGGCAGGTCCCCAGCGCCCGAGCTCACGAGGAAAGCAAGGTCAGCCGAGATAATGTCAGGGTGCGTCTGGAACACTGAGGACGTTGGGTTGTGGGCAAATATTCCTAAGCACTGGCATGAAAGGCAGCTGTGAGGTCACGACCACGGAACAAAGGCCACTGCAGACACGGGAGGCGCGCCGTGGAGGAGAACGTTCCCTCACGTACGCAGAGAATAAACAATGTGCAAAGTTAACAGGCCCCGGGCAGATCCTAGTGACAGCCGGTACCAGCCCTGGCACTGAGCGAGCCGAAGCGATACGGACCATTTCTTGAGAAAAAGAGCAAACAGAAACTTTTATCAGGGCAGACAAGCACAAAGTTGCCTCAAGGTCATCCAAAGCGCTACCTGTGGGGTTCGCGTACCCTCTGCCCTCTGCAGGCCGCCTGCTAATTACACAGGCGACATCTCTCTGAGCGTGTCGACAAACACCCTTAAACCCCTCTCTCGAACAGCCGGGTGGGGGGACGGGACTCGCCGAGTCTGCAAAAGGCTCTCCTTGGTCCCCTAAGGGGCGAACCCATAAGCCACGAAAGAGCCACGTGCCCACAGAGCCACGGGGATTTCAAACTCCTTTGCTACCCACCGTACCCTGCTCCCAGGCCCCTGGCTGGTCTGCTCTGAAGGTGACCCCGACCTTGAGCGGCACACACCTGTCGGCCACCTCCCGACAGCAGGGGACACACTGGCTCCCACCACAGGGCTTCTGGCCTTCCCGTCCCTTCATCCATCTGGTCGACCCACCTCTCACCTAAACCCTCAAAGCCCTGGGCTTTCAGCTGGTGCCCCATGTCCCCGGCGTCCACACCCCACATGCCGCCACGGGCCACATCCCCTCGCCACACAGGGCCCTCTTCCCTCCTTGGACACTTCGCCCCTTCCTAGAGCTGACCTCCAGCAAGCACTTTTGGAAGTTGTGAAACACCCAGAAGGAATCCGGGTTTGCATCTGCATTTTCTGCCCAGGCAGGGTCTTTGCCAAAAATACCACCAAGCATTGGCTGTATGAGGCTGGAAGAACGGCCAGGGCAGCAGGGAGAACACTTCCATGGGGCTTGTGGTCCCCATGAAGACCACCTCGCAAGACCCCCAAACCCTTGACGGGTGCTCTGGGGACAGTGGCGCACCTCACCTAGTGGGCCTCCCCTCTCCTGACCGCAGAGAGGGGCTCCAGAACCATCAGCCAGGCCCAGATTGTTAGGGAAATCTAAGCCGCAGGATGCCCCTCCCTGGCAGGATGAGACTTGTTCCCCCGCTATCTGAGAAGTGGGGGTTCCTCTTAGAGAGCCGGCTGGCCAGGGCACGGTGGGCGGGGAGCTCTGGCACGCACGTGCAGGGGGTGTCTGGGGGCAGCAGGGTCACCAGGCGTGTTTTAGGAGATGCCCCACCCCCATTACAGGAGGTAGGCCCCCATCTGCAGGAGCGTTCCCCAGAGCAGAGACTCCTGTTCTGGGACATTCCATTAATCTGCACGGTTTCGCAGAGACTGCAGCCTTAGCACCTAAGACCCAGACGGGGAGCACGGGTGTTTTAAGACATGAGCTCATTAAAGACACATTTCCGGGAAGAGAGCAGGCCTAGCCTATGGGGGCTGACAGGCGCCCACAAGGACCGCTGATGTTTGCTGAGTCGCGTCATGCAAGCTGCAGGACCAAATAAGCCTGGGAAATGTGACATTCGAGTGCTTTCTCTGACCGAGCCTCCCGCCTCGGGCAGCGCTGCTCAGCCCGGCTTTATAAATAGATTGAACACAAGATAAATGGCCGTGATCAATCACGCTCACACGGGAATGCTCACCTCCCATCCAAAGTCTGCCTCCTTCCACGTGGCCCGGGGTGCCCCCATGTAAGGGCCAAACCTCGCCCCGATTTCCATCCTCTTCTTGGCCCAGATCCCCAGGCCTGCCCCTGGGATGGAGGACTCTCGGAGCTCAAAGTCTGGTGGGATGGGAATGTCCTCAGGAATGTAGACGGGGGCTTCGTACGGCGAGCCCTCCTTGGGGGTGAAGTCCTCGCTGGTGGGGAAGGGCGACGGCGGCCCCATGGGGATGGGGGACACGACGCTGTCCTCTGTCTCGTACTCCGCACTCTCGCCGGCCAGCAGGTCCGGGTCGGGCTCATGCATGTTATTTACAATGTCGCCGTCACCTGAAGGAGACAAGGCAGCGTCAAGCTTCTGTGGCTCGCCCTCCCCCGTGCGTGACACGTAGGGACCACCTGGGACACGGGGCAGAATGGGGACCGAGGGCGCCGACTGCCACCCCCCACCCAGAAGACATGCCCTTTGCGCCACGCTCCAGGGACGTGGGGAAGCGGCGTTCAGAAGGCCCGCAGGGTTGTGTGGCTCCGCGAGGCCCCACGTGGCCCCCCAAGGACCCATCGGCCCCTTCTGCTTTAGGAGAGCAGGGAGAGGAGATGCCCACGCTCCAGGAGTTTGGGAACAGTGGGGAGAGCCGTCGGAGAGGGCACCCTGCCCAGGGCCGGTAATGAAATACTCTCCAGAACCATTCCGGTTTGTGTCTGGCGTTGGAAATTAGGGGTCAGGGACATGTCTCAGATTCTTGCAAGGACTCAGAATTTGGATTAGTATGAAATCTGTTCCAACACCTGGGCAGCCCTGGGCGTCCTGGTGGGGGCCAGAGACAGGTTCCTGAGCTCCTGATGACCTAAGGGCCAGTTAAGACAGAGGTTTGCTGAGGTCACAAATGTGGGGGTCATGGGGATGCGGGTCACTGGGTCTGAGGTCTGGTGTGGGCCTCTCTTTGGGGTCCATCCTAGGAGACGGTTGGCGCCAAGATACGGCTGCCTGGACGTGCGCCAGGCCTGAGGCACAGGGGGGGCCAAGAGATGTGGGCCGAGGGAAGAATAGGGGAGCAAGGAGTAGCCGGTCAGCCAGGAGAGCAGCTCTGCCCAGAGGAACGGGAAGCGGGGACCCAGACAGCTGGGAGTCCCCAGTGGCATGACGACCCCTTGTCCATCCACAGACGGACAGATAAACAGATGTGCCTGTCCACACAGCGGACTGTTACTCAGCGTGGACACCCCCTCACCTCGCTGTAGCGCGGAAGCGCCTGGACGCTCGGTGAAGGGCGCCAGCATGGAGGCTCACGTGGCACGCTTGGTGCACAGGAAGTGTCCAGAAAAGCAAGGCCAAGAGACTGAACTGAACTCATGCTGTGGTTGCTGGGGGCCCTGGGAGTGACTGAGTATCGGGCACGGGGTCTCCTCTAGGGAAGGACATGTTCCAGATAGAGAGGGAGGTGTTGGTCGCACACCTGCGTGAAGGTGCCAAATGAGCTGTCCCGTTCGAAAGCTGAACTTGTACGTTACACAACTGTGGACCGTGCCGCACAGAAACGGGGAGATCAGCGAAGGGCGCCCGCCAACCTCCGACCTGGACCTTTCTGCCCAAGTCCCTTATGCACTGGCCTGAAACCCGGGGACCCTGCCCCCAGGCCCCTCCCTGTCCTCCCCCCACCCCCGGCGTGGGGCCCAGGGACGCTCAAGCACAGGAGAAATCACTTCAGAGTCCTCACGCCAGTGCAAATAGATCCACTGAGAAGTAACAAAATGTTTTCTTTCAAAAGAAACCAAAGTCTTGAAAAAAAAAAAAATCATGGGGATAACACTTATTTAATTTAGCAGCATTCAGAGAAGTAATTATTATGTTTTACGTGGCCAACGGTTCCCTTCTAATTGACTCGTAGGCTCCTTTCAAAAATGCGACAACAGAAGGGCAGCTATGGTTCTCTTGGCCAGAAAGATCCAAGTCGTTAGGTTTGAAAGAACACCCCCATAAACCTTCCCGGTGACCGTGCACAGCATAAAGGTAAATTGGAAGGGGGGTAATTAACATGCCGCCTCGTTATCTGGAACTGGTAAGTGCAAGAGGCTCACACACAGAATCAGGTTGGGAGCCCCCCTCCCCATGTGCCTCGGGTGCGATGCCTTTGCCTTCCAGGACAATTAGGATCTGCTAGCGCAGAAAGGGGGGAGGGGTCCCCATCCTGTGCATATTCATCTCAGGGCTCTTTGGGGGCTTTTTTTTTCCTGTTTGAATTCTACTTCCCAAAACTCCTCACCTACTGGAGGAAAACCAAGGCTTTAAGGGCATGTTTAATTTACTGGCCGAGCAAACAGTTTAGGAGAGAAAGGTGGTGTTTCCTGCTGATTAAAGGCAGGCAGTGCACGGCTGGCCTCCCAGCCCCGGCAGGCACAGGGGTTAAGTGATTGCCTGAAGCCACCAAGAGAAGCCGGGTCTCCATTCCGCGGCCCCCGCTGTTGGGGGGGGGGGAGCTCTTCTTTCACTGGTGGGGTGAGGAGACCTCATCAGTGTGTGGGAGACATTTGGAGAAAATGAGGTGCTGCAAACAGCCCGAGGCCCTGGAGAAAGCCGCAAGCTGCTCGGGGCCACCGGAGCCTTCCGGGCGACCCGCACAACTTGCCCAGCCCCCCAGGGTCCCCGAGCAGCCAGAGAGGCAGGATCAAAAGAGCATCCTTCCTCAGCCCTGCGCTCCGGCCGGGAGCCCCTCTTGCCCTGGGCGAGGCGGGCATGTACAGGGAGTGGGAACCGTTTTCCCCAAGCCCCCAGGACTGCCGGCACATTCCAGCCAGCACTCTCTCGAAAGTCAGGATGCAGAGCCAAGAACAGGAGCTTTTTATGACTCTGGAAATATAGGCTGTGCAATCGTGTGTTGTTTACTTGTCGGGAGAGCTGAGGTCCTTTATTTGGGTTTTGCGGTAATTTCAGGCTAAGGGTTCATGACTGAGTCCATCGTTCCTAAAAATTCTTTTGGGAGACTTACTAAAAATTCATAAAAGCAGGGAGGAGAGGAGAGGGAGCCTGGAGCTGGTGAGCCAGCGGAGCCGTCCTGAGCCATGGCCACGGGGCACCTGCTGCAGGTCAGCGGCCCCACCGGGTCACTGAGCTCTTGGGAACTTCAGGCTGAAACCCCATTTGGAGGCCTGTCACATGCTGCTCGATGTATGAACAACGGACACTCGGTCTCAGAAAACGGGTCAGAGAAGTGAAGAAACCTAGCTGCTCCCTGGGTCTGGACCACACCGGCTGGGAGCCACCATGTCCTCGGTCCCGACCTGCCCTGGGTCCCACCCCAAACCCTGAGTTTAGGGCTCAGTCTCTTCCAGCCCCACAGTGGGAGACTTGTGCCCCCCCCGCCCTAATGGTAGCAAATTACCTCTGATCAGAAGCGCCCCCCCATCTAAACCTCAAACCAGAAGCCAGGATGTCGGGGTCTGGAGAGAGACGAGAGAGACGGCCCCCAGTCAGGACCGTGCCCAGCCTGCCAGTCCTTCCCAGGCTGTCCCCTGCCTTGGTGGCAGAAGCAGCACCTGGAGGACCGTGATCAGCAGGGTGAGGACCACCGGCCCCTGAACCTGCAGCTCCTCCTGCCCTTACACGGAGGAGTGGGCGGACTGGAGCCCTGCCCTTGGCTGGGGGCGGGAGGGAATTCCTCTGGGTCCATGCGTGGTTTGCTCCGGTCCCGCCTCCCCTGCATGCCACGAGGAGCCGGAAACCTGCCGGTGCCTCTGGCAGGGGCGCTGCGCCATGCGGGTTTCGGCGGGGCCGAGGCCTGGGGGGTGAGTGTGCATGTGCAGGCTGCGCCAGGGAGGCACCTCTGGGTGGGAGGGCTCGGCTGCCCTCTGCATGGACACCCCTGAGAAGCGAAAGCCTCCGTGTGCAGCTCCAGAGCCCAGGAACTGAGGCCGCCTTGCCCTTCCTCCCACAAGGCAGAGGGATGGTGCTCCGGGCCCTGGGCTGCCCCCACCGTGGTCCCAAAAGAACCTCACAGGGGCATCCCGATGCCGGCCTGCGACATCACTGTCACTTTGGGAATAGTGATATTGCCCACCTGCCCGGCGAGAGACAATAGAAAGCCCTGCTGTGCGCCCTGTCGCGGGCCCTGGACCGCTCTCCTTGGGCTCACTGCCCTCCAGAACACCCCTTCTTTGCCCCAGGGCTTTCTGCCTCTGGACGCCTGATGTGGCCTGCCTCAGCCCGTGGGGCTGTGAGCTCACACCACTGCTGGACACCGGGCCCTGGGGCCTCAAGCCCCCGTCCCTCGTGCCCAGAGAGCCACCGGCCCAGCTCTGGAGGCCCACCCCGCCAGGCACGCTAGCTCCTGGGACACAGGGAGGCACGCCGCGTGGGCACCCGGTGCCGGCTGCTTCCGGCCACTTCTGTGAGTTCGCTCCCGGAAGCTGCGGGATCGAGGTGAAAGACGATGAATGAGAGGGTTGCATATGGAGGGTGACCCCAGGGCCCGTTATAGGTGGTGCGCAGGGGGGGCGTGGGGAGGCGGGAGGTTATCGGAGGACCAGGCGAGGGAGGCCCCTTAGGGGCTGGGGCGCCCGCGGCCCTGCATCGAGGCTGTGGGGCTGCCTGCACGGCCCCCCCCCCCGGGGTTGTAAAGCTAAGTGCACAAGCCCGCACCTGAGGGGTGCACTGTGTCCGGACCCTACCCCGTGTCCATGTCAGGGTATCAGCTGCCATACCCGGGGCCGCAGGCCTGCCCTTCTCTGTGTTTGTTCTTACAAGTGTCTGTGAATCTACAGTGATTTCAGTTACAATCTCTATTAAAAGAGCACCTACTTTGAAAAACACCCATTCTTACTGCACCCGTGTGCGCCGTGACGGTTCCTTCGGCTCTGGCGGTTTCCACGAGAACACGTTTAATTACTCTCTTCTGCTGCCCCCCCGAGGGGGGGCTTTAAAACCACAAGACCAGCCCCTGAGGCTGACAACTGGTGTCCCCAGTGAACTTGAGAAACACCAGGGACCTCTTGCTCACAAGGGCACAAATGGGCCTGGCGGCAGCCTGTCAACCAAACCACAGAGCAGGTCCCTGAGACGAGCTATAGGCCGAGAGCAGGGAGGCGGGTGTGGACCGCCCAGCAACCCCATTGCCCTTAATTCTCTGGGCTTCGGAAGAAAGCAGAAAAGGTGGTGCCGATTGCCCAGGACTGGGGAGCCCCATTATCTTCACACTCGGTGTGGACAGGGTGCCAGGTGGGGCTGGGACAGGGGAGGCCCGCGAGGTGCCCAGCGCCCGGCCCTGCGAGTGAGCCCCTGAAACCTGCCCCTTCTCCCCTTCGGGCCCAGCACCGTCCTGCCTTAATGCCCCCCTGATAAACGCTCAGGAGCAGATCTACCAGGAGCCCGTGCCTGACGGGACATCCGTCCACCTGTTCCCCAGGGTTGAGATGGACCTGATACCATGCACAACTCGGAAGACTGGGCCTTATCAGAACACGGTGCCACAGTGATTTGGAAATGTTAATTCTTACAAAGCAGTGAGATACCGCCATTCTCGTTCAGGTCAGGGGCACCGACCCCCCCTTCAGGAGGTCCCCAGGGTGCCGTGCACAACTCGGAAGACTGGGCCTTATCAGAACACGGTGCCACAGTGATTTGGAAATGTTAATTCTTACAAAGCAGTGAGATACCGCCATTCTCGTTCAGGTCAGGGGCACCGACCCCCCCCTTCAGGGGGTCCCCAGGGTGCGGCAGACCCGGCTGGTGAGTGGGAGCTAAAGGCGGCCCCTGGATCCACCCCCAATCTGGGCGCTTCTGGGAGGCTTCCCGTTGGACTCCTTAGACCCCGAAATTCTGATGGAAGTGCCCTGTGGCATCTCCAGAGGGGCCCCGAGGGAGTGGGCAGGCCAGCAGCATGGACAGAGGATCGTGGGCAGAGCACCTCCCGACCCTATTGTCAGTGCCCTGAAGGTGGACCTGCTCGGCTGCCCCGTCGGCCCCATCAGCAGTGGGAGGAGGGGCGCACCCCCCCACGGGTACCACCCCTTCGCTGCAGAGCTGCCCGCTTTACAGATGGGGAAACAGAGGCACACAGAGGTGAGGCAGGCTGAAGCCTACGCCACGAGCTGCTGTGCTTCTACACCCATCCCAGCCCTGTTTGGGGGGGCACTGGGGCTACGGGTCACCCCACAGCCACCAGGACAGGAACTCCAGAATAGGGGAGAATGTGCATGCAGGAGACTACCTGGTTACTTTCAAAGCCGGGCCTGGTGGGGGAGCCCCGACCAGGCTGGTGTAGGCTGGGCCTCACCCCAGAGCGCCCGCACAGAGCCTCAGTCCCCCGACCACGCTCACTGAGATGCCGCCTTTCCTCCCCGGAGGAAGAGACAAGGGTCTTTCGGAAACAAAACAGGTGGGCGACCTGGGGTCTGACGGGAAGCGCATCCTTGTCCAGTTTCCTCTTTTGCTCCATTGCCTCTCATCCCTGTCGTTTGGGGTTAGAGACAGAAGCAGACGTGCTGTACTTCGGAAGACGGGAGAATGCCCTGAGGAGGGTCTGCCGTGACAGCAGGCCGGCTGGCGGCCCCGGGCGGGCCCAGCCTCAGGGGACCAGCAGCTCGGCCCACAGACCCCCCCACCCAGTGAGAACCCGTGGGGCATCACCTCAGGGTCTGCATCCAAACAAAGTGTCCTCCGCTGATTTGATGATGACCCGCGGGTGGGCACCCACGTCTGCCAGTGGGGGAGAAGAGATCACCAGGAGAGAGGGGAGAGGTTGCCATGACCCCCAGGAGCCGTTGGCTCAGGACCAGACCTCGTGTGCTGACCTCTTCTGATGGTCTGGGCAGCCTGTGGTGAACCCCATCCAGGCCCTGCAGGGTCAGCGTGTCATCTTCCCCACAGATCTGGGGTGGATGGTGCTGCCCAGCCTCGCCCTGAGGTGTCACCTGCTTCTTGGCTGCCACCTGGGGTGGAGTCCACCCTGCGGTCTGCGGCCGGCTCATGGAGCCCACAGAGCCCACGAAGGGAACAGTTCCGGTCATCCCACAGAGGCCCCGTCGCTTGCTCGGCCCTCAGAGCTGATGGAGGCTCCTCCGGTGTTCATCCTCAGAGGAGGACCCCCAACGGCCTGGCCTGGGCAGCCCCTCCGCTCATCAGCCGATGAGCCGGCCCCCCAGGCTGAGGTGTACAGTGGGATAAACACGCCCTCCTTGGGCAGGTGACAACGACGCTCGAGGTGAGTGGTATGATGTCCAGGCCTGGAGCCAGCTGGCTCCCCGGAGCTCTGGGCTGCCCAAATGTCTCTTCAAGAACACATATGGGGCTAAACATGGGGACAGGCATCCTCCCCAGCTGGATGTGCCAGCTTGGTCCAGGTGCTCTCGAACACTCCCGGAGCCCTGTGAGGCATGGCGGCGGGCCCTCGGCCAGAAGCGCTCCCCCAGCAAGTCTGGACCCAGAGATTCGTGGCTGCCCGCTCAGAGGAGCAATGGTTTCTCGTGGGCAGACCAACTGGGCCTTCTGACAAAGCCGCAAGACCCTGGGTCTGATGGTGCCAGACACAAGGACACGGGGGGCCCAGGGCTGAGTGGACACTTGACTCAAAAGGAACCAGATTAACACTGAACTTCAATGAACTGGAAACCAATCTAAGATCTTGCCCCTGGTCTGAAGAAGACCAGGTGTATTTAGGAGGAAAAAGCAGACCTGAAATGAGGTGGGCGAGGGGGTCAGTGGCTCCGGTGAGTGGGGGGGGTCAGCCCAGAAGGGCTGAAACAATAGGAACGCATATGTGGGCAGATAGGGTTTAACACGGGGAGGGGGGTCACATCTCCTTAAAACATCCAGAAGGTTTCCAGAAATCTGGACCAGCGTCTGTCCACACGGTCCTGACTCACTCACCCCTGACCTACTTCCAACAAGCCTGCAAACTTGCCACATGAGTTCAGGAGGGTCCTCGCACTTCTGGTAACCCATCTGGTCCCGGGAGAAGAGATATGGTGCCCGTGCTTTTCCCTCGGACACACTTAAGGAAGAAGTGGCAGTTGATGGAGTCACCCGCATCCCCGCAGAGCCCTGTCCAGGCCAGCTCTGGAAGCACTGGGGAGCTGCAGGGGCACCTGCTCAGAGCCCTGTCCTCTCCTTGGTTCTGCAGCCTGTGGGCAGCCGTGGGCACCGGAGGCAGTATGCCCCTCGGGGTCGCACAGGCTGCTCAGTGCTGACCGGGCCCAGGGAGCACGCAGCAGCACTGCCCTTGATTTAGGGGAGGCAGAATTGAGATGTCTCCTGCTTCATACCTCAGGGCAGGGAAGTTCAGGGAGTGAGCACTTTCTCTGGCCACACTGGCAACCGGGGCCCAGTCCTGATTCTAAAGCTCTCAGACACCCGACTACCCGATCCCAAGGTTCCAGCTCCCATGAGAACACACCTGAAAAAGTGCCCTGGGATTTAGTGATGGTCTTCTTCATGTGCTCTGGAAGATATACAGGAAATGAATGGATAAACTGATGGATGGAAGGATGAATGGGTGGGTGGATGGAAAGATGAGTGGGCAGACGGATGGATGGACAGATGGACTGGTGGATGGATGGACAGTTGGATGGGTGGATGGATGAGTGGGTAGATAGATGGATGGACAGATGGATGGATGGATGGGTGGATGGGTGGGTGGACGGGTGGATGGACGGATGGATAGATGGATGGGTGGATGGATGGATGGATGGATGGGTAGATGGATAGATGGGTGGATGGGTGGATGGATGGATGGGTGGATGGATGGATGGATGGGTAGATGGATGGACAATGGATGGGTGGGTGGCTGGTGGGTGGGTATGTGGGTGGGTAGATGGATGGACAGATGGATGGATGGATGGGTGGATGGGTGGGTGGACGGGTGGATGGGTGGATGGATGGATGGGTAGATGGATAGATGGGTGGATGGGTGGATGGATGGATGGGTGGATAGATGGATGGATGGGTGGGTGGATGGATGGATGGATGGATGGGTAGATGGATGGACAATGGATGGGTGGGTGGTTGGTGGGTGGGTATGTGGGTGGGTAGATGGATGGACAGATGGATGGATGGATGGGTGGATGGGTGGGTGGACGGGTGGATGGGTGGATGGATGGATGGGTAGATGGATAGATGGGTGGATGGGTGGATGGATGGATGGGTGGATAGATGGATGGATGGATGGGTGGATGGACAATGGATGGGTGGGTGGTTGGTGGGTGGGTATGTGGGTGGGTGGATGGATGGACAGGTGGACAGGTGGGTGGATGGATGACAGTGGATGGATGTGAGGACCATCCTGAGGACAATTCTTAACAGGAAATATAGAAAGCAGGAATCCTCATTGCTTCCTTCTCTGAGGATGAACCCTATTAACACGACTCTGTGGCTCTTCTTCCCCCACTTGACTGATTAGTTAATCTGGGATGAGTACCTGGTTTGCTCCACCCAGCCCCCACCTTGTGAAGGGGGCCAGTTTCTCTACTGCTCCTTCAGGGCTACCCTCCCTCCACCCACATGACGTTGCCTGCCTGGTCTAGCATTCCAGGGGTGGGGCGACCATTCAGCCCGGGCCTGCCTGGCCCTCACAATAAGTGGCGCGGTCCACCTGAGCTTTTCTGGAGAACTAAGGTGAGGCTTAGTTCTCATCTTCTGACTCTTACTTCTCCGACCGGGCAGGGAGGAGTACTGTGCCCCGGGCCCCTCAGAGACCCCACAAAGCGTCCCTGGGGTTCAGAGCCTGTCAGGTGGCCCACCATCCCGCCCACTGCTGGAAGGGGAGGAGGAGGGACAGAGAGACGTGCGCTCCGTCAGGCTGGTCCACAGAAGCCGGAGGGGAAGATGGTGAAATCAGATGTTTCATCTCTCCTGGAGGATTTCTGTGCGGGTTGTCTCTGTCGAGGGCAGCCATCTGGGGAGAAGCCCCCTCCTCTGTGGAAGGGGTCTTGGGACTGCAGACCCACTTCCAGAAACGGTTTGCTGGAAGGGGAAGCGGGAGCCGAGGGTTCTCTCTGGCCAGCGTTGCTGTGCTTTCGTCTGCCGCAGCCAATGCGAGGCTGTCCCCGCAGCCCCGGGCTTCAGCGTTGGGACGACCTCGCTTCCAGGAATGCCCCCACCAGGAGCCGCCGCGCCCCGGAGCCACCTCCCGACCCGGCCTCTGGAAGCCCGCGGCTCATTGGCATTCCCCTCGCCGCACGGCCGCCGAGCAAGGGTGGGAGCGCGGCTCCTGCTAACACGGCAGATTAATAGCACCGAGAAAAGACGTTTCTGCAAACATGCTAAATATTAATAATAATCAATTGTCATTTATATTCTCAAACCCACACCCGGGACCTTGCCCACAGGGACCGGAGGGCAACGAGCCCCAGCTGCAGGGCGGATGGCAGAACTGTCATTAGGACCCGCGAGATCCTGGGATGGCGCCTGGCTCACCACCCTCTACAAGCCGCACCTGCACAGAAATCTCCCCACAAAGGTGGGGCTTCCTGCCTCGTCTCCCCAGTCCAGAGGCATGGCGACCTCTTGACCTGGCCACCTTCTGGCAGGCTCTTCTTTCAGCCCAAACACTGAGCGAGCCAGGGACGGCCCACAGAGCTGCCTCCTCTTTGCAGTGAAGTCGGAGCAGCTTGGTGGTCCCCACTGCCTCCCACATCCCACCCAGGATGTCACAAGGATGGGGCAGCTCCCGACTGTGTGAGTTGAAATGGGTCTCCCCAAAGACATGCTTTGTCCTAACTCGGGCCCCGTGAAAGGGGCCTCGTCTATGGGGCCTGTGCAGGTGCAGCAGGTTAGGATGAGGGCATTGGGTGGGTTCTCGTCCAATGTGACTGGTGTCCTTAAAGAGGAGACACACGGGCGAGGTGGCCGTGGGACCACAGAGGCCCCCAGTTTATGGCACTTTTTACAACAGTCCCGGGGAGTGGCCTGGGGGCCGCCACCACCCCCCCCAAGGCCCCCTCTGTCCTTCCTCTGCCACAGCTCCATGAAGCGGATATGGCCTGCCCGTTCTTCAGGTGAGGAAACCAACGCTCTAGGGGGACACAGGGCCCAGCTGAGCCCCTTTGCTGGAGAAGGAGCCGGAGCAGCGGTCCTCACAGCTGGGACGCCGGGCATCCTGCGAGCGGGTCTCCAAGCTGCGGCCAAAGCTCCAGGTCAGACGCTCCTCCGCAGGGGCCAGGCTGTGGCTGCCAGACGCCCTCGTGGATCCAGAAGGGGAGCAAAGGGGCTCCTCCTGCCCCGCCATGCACAGGAGCAGACAGGGTCCTGGAAGGGCTTCGCCCGCCACACCACCTGCCCCCTCCTGGGCCCTCCTCAGCTCGTGCCTGCAGCCAGGCCTGGGTGCCTGGGGGCCGCCTGCCCAGACGGAGCACCGGGAGCCCACTGCCCGCCACACCCCTCCCCGGCCCCCGAGCCCCGGGTCCGCAGCCCAGACCACCTGGCCCTGCTGAAGGCGAGTGCATTATTCTAAGACGATTATTTATCCGCGCAATGCTCTAGGGACCGCGCTGCTCCCGTTTCGAGCCCCCACCCCTATTTCCTCACTGCCTCTATCGCCCCGGGCAGGCGCTGAATGGCTCGCGATGCACTGTAATTTCTATCAAGGTTCGTTCCTGGTACGAAGCCTCTTTGTTTCAGAGAGATGTGATTTGGCCTTTTTTCTTCCTCTCCTTTATTCCTTGGTTAATACACCACTTCCCCGAGCCCTGGGGGCAGCGAGGTAGCCCACGGATTGCTCAAATCTGTCTGTTTTTCTTCTAAATCACAGCCAAGTCTCCCCGGTCACCCGCGCTAAGCACTGCGTGAGCCGGCGGCCAAGCAGGGGTGTTCTCCCAGAACCCTCACGTCCACACTGCTGATGCCCCAGAGGGGACCCCGGCCCGCAAGACCCCCTCCGACACCAAGGAAGGTTGGCCCCAGACACCAGCTCCCTATGCAGCCTGACGTCTGGCTATGGCAGAGTGTGCTTTTTAAAAAATTGTGGTAAAGGACACATAACATTTACCATTTTTACCATTTTAAGTGCACAGTTCGGGGATATTAAGTACGTCCACATTGTTGTACAACCATCACACCATCTGTTTCCAGAACGTTCCCATCTTCCCAAACAGAGAGTCTGTCCCCATGAAGCGCTCACTCCCCCTCCCCGCCCCCAGCCCCTGGCGCCCACCCTTCTCCTTTCTCTTCCCGAATCTGACTTCTTTATTCCTCTAGGGTTTGTCCTTTTCTTTCTGGCTTATTTCACTGAACACTCCCGAGGTTCCCGCACTAGAGCAGGTGCCAGCCTCCACTCCTTCGGAAAGCTGAGGAACATTCCATCGTGTGGACGGACCGCGCCTGTACATCCCGCCGTGTGCTGCTGGACACCCGGGCCGCCTCCCCGTCTCGGCTCCTGTGGATAACGCCACTGCAAATGCGGGTGTGCAAGCCTCTGACCACAGTGTGCGTTCGGGACCAGCGAAACCCCCACCGGCCTCTTCCACCAAAGGGAGCGAGGCCCCATCGACAGCCCCGCGGCCAGGTCCGGAGCTCCCTCCCTCCTCGTCCCTGCTGGTTCTGCAGAACCTGTACCCACGGCAGGCTCTTCCGCGTGCCCACGGAGGCTGTCTGGACGTGGTCCCTCCCTGTACAAGAGGGGTACACCCAACCTGTCAGGAGCTTCAAGGCAACGACGCACCCGCGCAGCGAACGCAGGCGGCACCAGCCACCAGCACGACCCTCAGCGCCCCTGGGGCTTCATCCTCACTGAGCACCCCGCCGGGCTGGGCTCTGGGGGCTGTGCTGGTGGCAAGACCCAGTGGCTGTTCCCTCCCCTGGGAGCTGTCTGGGGCTCTTCCTGTGCTCAGCCTGGGGCGCTGAGGCCCAGGCCCGAGGAGTCCTGGATCCCCCAGACGGAGGAAGAAGGGGAGGAACCCAGGAGTCAGTTCAGCCTGGGGACTCCCAACTTTCACAAACACTCGGGATTTTGCAGACCCAGAAGCCTTAACAGGGTGCCGAGGGAACGAGCCAAGCTGGGGATGGCCGCACCTGCTGGTGGTAGGCGGGCAGGGTGCAGAGGGTTTGGGGGTACGCGGCTGAGGTCTCCGTGGGGGGTTCTGCAGGCTGGGCCCAGGAGCTGCCCCTGCAGGGGACGTCCCCTGGGCACACCGCAGGGAGAGGACGTGTTCTGCCCCTTCTGTTCTCTGCTTTGCTCTCCCCCCGTGTGCGGGCGCCACTGTGGAAGAACGGGTTAATGCTGGGCAAACACCCCCGACAACCGCCACCGAACTATTTATAGACATATTTATCTCTCCAGTTCCTACCAACTGGGCCTGTGGCTGCCATTCACAGGCCGAAGCAAGTCACGCCGCAAGTAAACAAATGTTGCCCTGAAATAAAAATCACAACAGGAAGAAAGCCGCTCCAGAGCGCCTGCCTCCACCCGGAAGGCCTGGGTGAGGGGCGGGGTGCTGGTGGGTCTGGGGTGCCCTCGGGTCAGGGGCGGTGGCGGAGGAGAGGTAGGCCCTGCTTGGAGGCGCCAGTGGCCAGAGCTTTGGGAGGCGAAGCACCTTCCCGTTGGGCCTCCACCCCAGCAGGGCAGGTCTGCACCCCCACAGCCGTGGCCGCGCAGAATGACACCCGGTGTTGGCACGCAGTGGCAGAGGGCTCTGCCGCGTCCACTCGCCCCCAGCCCTGGAGATGCGAGAGGTGGGCGTGGGTCCTCCCCACTCCTTCCCCTCGGTCGGGGCCCCCTCGGCTCCCTGGGTTGCCCTGGTCCCCAGCAAAGCAGGAGCGGGGGTGTTGCGCAGCCTGGGACCCTCAGAGGCAGGTCCCGCGGTTTGGGAAGAGGGTCAGAGCCACCTGCTGCCCCCCAGGGGAGTGGTGCCTTCTTGTGCCTCAGCTCTCGAGGGGCCAGGAGGACCCTCCCAGCTGCACTGACCGAGCACCTGCTCCCTCCCTGATGCTGCCTAGACATGGGGTTGCAGACAGGAGGGATGAGCGATCAGCTGGGGGACCCCCACACTCTACACCAGAAAGCCAGGGGCAGCCTCACCCCCTGCAGACGTGGGCGAGCCTCCCACTGGCCCCCCAGGCCAGAGCAGCCCCCAGCTTCAGCCACCAGTGGCCGGCACCCACCCTGGCCCTCTGGCTGCATTTTGCCCTAATAAAGACATTTCTAGTTTTAACCATCAAATAAAGTGCTGAAATCCGCCAAGCTCGTCCCGGCTCAGCCACTCTGCACCTTCATTTAGCAGGCCAGTGGCGAGAAAAAAAAAAAAAAGAAAGAAAGAAAGAAAAAAATTCATTAATTTTTATTAACAGGGAGAGCCATTTGCTCCCTGTGACAATATTTGACTTGTCGAAATGATTTTCACCTCTGCCATGAGGTGGGCGCTCCCCACATACATCACCCGATTACTCGGAGCGCGCCGGCCACAGTCATTAGGCAGTGAATTAACGACAATCCCCAGCACTATTAATCACCCTGACAAAGGCGTTAGCTTGCTGCTGACCCGAGCGCGGCCGGCCCGGGACCGGGAGCCAGAGGAGAGGCCTGCTGCTCCGAGAGGCGCCAGGGGCTGGAGCCGACGCCGGTTCCTTCCCTTCCTTCCCCCCCAAGACCCGACGCCGGCCAGAGGGCGCCAAGAGCTGGCACGGCAACACGGGGGCTGCCGGGCATGGTGGCACGGTGGGCACGGTGGGACCCGAGGTTTGCTTCCTTGCTTGTCTGGTTCGTTGTCACTCTCCTGGTCCCGGGAGTGAACGGCATCCATGTGCCAGCCAGGAAGGAGGCGCCAATGGTCTTACCAATAACCCCAGGGGCAAGGCCCAGGGATAGCCCCATTGCACGCATCGGGAGACTGAGGCACAGCCAAGCCCTGGCCTGCCCCAGCTGGTAGTCTGGCGACGCACAGCGCTGGGCATGGAATCCTGTCTACTAGGACCCTGCTCTGGGCTCTGAGCCCCGTGGAAACGTCTCCCGGCCCGACGTCCCCAAGAAAGCCGCTGGAGAGTCGGCTTCAGTCACGTAAACAGGGTGTTTCCTTTGGCTCTTGACCAGCTTCACGAGAATATTTTCTAGCTGTACGTACTCAGAACACGAGGCCTACGTGGGCAGATCTCGGGAGTCTGACGTCATGAAGCCCAGCTTCTCCTGAAGTCCCAGATCTGTGGGTTTTGTTGATAAGGGCGAGCGGAAAATCTGCACATGGTGCAGGAGGCGGCCCCACCGCGCAGCGTGGCGGGCAACGAAGACACCGCGTCCGCACTCACTGCAGGTGGGCTGGGCTCAGCAGGCCGGCCCTCGGGGTCTCCGGCTTACCGGAACAGCTTATCCGTTGTGGTCGGAGAGTCCCGGGCAGCCACCTCGCCGTCCCACGGGCTGTCTCACTGCCGCTGCTGGAACCCCGGGGGCTCGCTCACCGGGAGGGTTTTCTGGGCTCTGCTCCTGCAGCTTCTCTGTGGCAGGAGCCATGCGGCCCCCATCAGGTTCTTGTGGGGACCAGTGTCGGGACGTCCACAGAACACTTGACACGGGGTGGGGCAGGCAGCAGGTGGCCCAGTCATGTCAGCACCCCCACCAGGGGCCCCATGGTGCCCTGACACCACCCTCACCACGTTGGCATATTAGTCCAGTTAATTGTCTCTACATTTTCAACCAATTTCTTCCCATTAACCCGGCCTTGGGATCTGCATCTCAGCCCTGTCTAACCCAGAGTTTGAAAGCACGTGGGTGGGGGCAGGGAGGGAAGGGCTCCGCACCCATTTATCTTCTTTCTCTGGGCTTCTCATTGTTTATGCCTCAGCAAATCTCCTAACTTCCTCATTAGCAACTAATTTACAAGTCTGCGATCTTCACCTGTTCCCGCTCCGCGGCTCTGGCGCAGTGGCAGGACTGGAAATGGCCACTTGCTCGCTGTGCCTGACTGGTGCCGTGGCCCGCAGCAGGTGGGCAGGGGCACAGGGAAGGGCAGAGCAGGTCCCCCTCCCTGCCTTCATCGCGGTGCGGAGACTGTCCCCCCCGGCCGCCCCTGAGCTTTCATGTGCCCCTGGGGACAAGCAGGGGACCGACCTTCTTCTGCCTCCAGCCAGTGCCTGTCCCTAAACCTGCTCCCCCCCGACACCAGCCCATGGCCCTGATCCACAGCCCAAGCACTGAACTCCCGGGGAACTGGGAGAACTCTGGATCTGCTGATTGCCAGCTGGCGGGCTGGCGTTGGATGGGGTCAATTTCAGAAGTTCCTCTCACATCAAAGCTCCTCCCGCAGAATGGGGGCCAGGGCCAGGGGCCTTCACCCCCTCCTTCCTTTTCTCTTGATAACGCCGTCGAACATCGCCTTCTCACGCTTGCTGCTGGTCGTGGTGTCAGTGGGGTGTAGACCACACTGACAGGGCCCGCACTGGCTGCCGGCAGCTCGCTCTAAGCCTCCAGGAGTCCTTCCAACCGGGGGATCAGGACTGAGCGGTGGTTTAGAGGACAGGGCTCAATCTTACCAGACAGCGTCGGGCTGTGTGTTGCTGTGTGTTCTCAGGCGAGTGCCTTGAGGTCTCTGGGCCTCCTGGCAACCTCTGCATAGAAGGAACAAGGACGCCTGCTCTGTCGGGTTGCCGGGAGCATGAAGACCGCACACATGGTGGGCTCTAAGCACCTGGGCTCAGAGTTAGCACCCAAGCCTTTGGCCTGGTGACCGTCCCACATCGCAGCTGAGGCCTGAGTTCACTCACAGAGGCCAAGAACACAGCCCGAGCTGCACCTCCCACGGGCACCCACCTCCCGCCAACCACCAGGAGGCTCTGGCCAGGGCCTGGCCGTGAGCAGGGCCACGGGGTCCTAGCCACGCACAGGAAGCTTCGCTCCAAGAGCACTTTCCCACTTGAGAAGGCCACGGGCCATTCACGAAATGCTGTCCCAGGGCTGTACCCCTGCAAAGGCCCCATTTAACGGGAGCGCTGACCTAGGGGAGGCTTATAAGGGAAGTCAGGTGCCTGGCGACACATTGAACGGGGCCTGCCATGGGGGCTCATTCTCCTTTTCAGAATTACCCAAGGTGTGTTCCTACACAACTCTGGAGCATGCTTGCCACCAGGGAGACAGCTGGCCTGTGGCACCCGGCGTGGCAACCTCAGCGTGTTGTCCACCACTGGCCACACGAGGAGAGCCAGCTGCCTGGCTTCCTAGCAGAGTAGTCTGGGAGCTGTTTCTTGTTACTTACTTGCATCAATTTGATTTTCTCTGCTTAAGTGGAAGGCTATGGGAAAAGCTGGCCTTGGAAATCCATGATTTCCTGGCAGTTAATGAATTTCAGCCAAACGGAAAGCAAGGTGAGGTTCCAGTGTAGCCCTCAGACCCAGACGCAGGAAGGGCCAGGGGCTATGGGGGGCTCTACCCTGCCGTCCCAACACCCCCTTGCATGACCACAAAAGCCCCTCTCTGAGGCCCCTCTCGACTTGCGTTTTGCTAAGCATTCAGTAATGTGGGTGGTGTAGCCATGGGGAAAGGAGGCTGCAGCCCGTCCCTGAGCCCCAGCGAACCCCTATTCCTGTGTCCAGGTGGGTCCCCATCCCTGAGCCCAGGGGAACCCCCATCCCTGAGTCTGGGTGGGCTGGTCTCTGCACCGGGTGGCAGCTCACACTGGGAGACTGCAGCCCATGACAGCACTCCCCTCCGTGAAGGACCATCTAGAGGACAGGCCCTGGAGTGTCCGTCATCAGCCCCACAGGCCTTGAGTCCCATCTGAGCGTTTCCTCATGCACTGGGCCACCAGGCACAGAGGCACAAACTCTCCCCCTGGTGTCACAGATACAAGGGCCAATCAAACGATCAAAGACGTCTGAACTCAGGGTGGTGGGAAGCCTCTGGAAGGCAGGAGCCCCTCCTAGAACGGCTGGGGCACAGACCTGGGCCCCAAAACACCAGGGGGTGGGAGAAGGGGTGCACCAGGCTCCCGACATGGCAGTTGACCAGGCGTCTGTCAGGGTGGCTGCGCCCCCCACACACCCCGTTTCCCAGGGGACCCCAATACAGCCCCTCCCCTGGAACTGCTACCCCGGTGTCTTATCCCGTCAACACAGCAAGGCCTGTCGGCGCCCACGACCCAGCTGAGACCTCATTCTGGTGCAGGTGACCTCGTTCACCCACGCCCCTTGCAGGCCACGGGCTGCCGCCGGCACTTAGGTACCAATTCCTCACACTTCGCGCCCAGCCCTTCCAGAGACACGCGCAGCCTGGGACACAGCGAAGTTTCCTGTCTGGTCAGCAGATTGCTGACGGGATTGTGCGGTGGCTCGCGGGGGCCAGCGGCCGGGCTCCACTCTCGCTCTGCACAAGGGCCCCGGGCCGGCTGTGTGCGAGCAAACGGCTCCTGGAGGCTGTCGCCCGAGCTCGCCCGCTGACACTGATCATGTTTCTAGAAATTAGAAACAAGGAGGCAAAATGCTTCCGTTTAAAAACTTTGTCTTCTCGAATTGCCTATCACACTGTCTGCCAACCCCAGGACAACCTAAAATTATTCCAAATCACTTTTCAAACCTTAGAAAACCACGAAAAAGGAGTGATCTCCTGTGTGTGTCACGCAGTCCACTTAAGCTGTGGGCTGGCCATCTGAGGGGCAAGGAATCCACGGGGCAGAGGCCTCTGGGGTCTGGACCCTGCGCAGGTTTCGGGGTGGGGGTCCAGCGTCAGAACCACAGATGATCTGCACCTCATGATTGTTTTAGAGGGCATGTCCAGGCCGGCCGGACAGAGGGGGGGCATGTCCCCGCACCCCGGGGTGGCGAGAGCCAAGGACGGGGCAGCCAGACGTCCCCCCAGAGGCCTCTTGGAAAGATGGTGTCGTGTGGGATGAAGTGGGCAAATATTCATTGTTGTGGGTTGAGCCGTGTCCCCCCAAATTCACGTGTTGGAGTCCTGAGGCCCGGTACGCCAGAATGTGGATGGAAATAGGGCCATTGTTGATGTAACCAGTTAAGATGAGGTCTCTGAGGTGGGTCACGATTCCACATGACCCGTGTCCTCCTGACAGGGGGAGACCCGGACACAGACACACATGGGCTGAGGCGGTGTGAAGACAAGGCAGGGGTGGGGTGGGGTGGGCCTGGGGTGACTCTGTGCCAAGGAAGCAACCTGCCCACGGACACACCGACCTCAGACTGCCGGCCTCCGGAACAGGGAGAAATTACACTCCTGCTGTTGAAGCCCCAGTCTCTGGCGCTGAGTTACGACAGTGCTAGGAGGCTAAGTCGTCCGTTACCTTAATTGACAGACTCTGCAGGTTTCCACTGAGCACCCACCGCGCGTGGACAGTTCCAAGGAGCTCGTTGCTTCCCTCGGTCGGACGCTTGGTTTGGACACGGAGCAGAGCTACGTTTCTGAGAAATGGCCCCCCAAGTAGCTGCTGGGGGTTTCCCCGCTCGCCCCGCTCCTAAAGCGTTCCGGAAGCTATGCTCTTGAACACCAGCTGCCCTGACCCTTGACCTTGGGCCTCCTGCTGCCGGGGCGTCAGAGGCAGTAATATCGGGACAATCCAGTCCCTACCTCGTCTGAGACTCTGAAGGTTAAAGACAGCAGAGCTCAGACCCGCGCCTGACAGCCCCGGCGCGACCCCTGTCACCGCCTTCCTCCCCGACACACAGTCCGGCCTTCCCCGCGCGCCCATCAGGGTGCAGTGCCTCCGCGGGGAGCATGCGTCTCACTGCTGTCAATCCTCGATTATTCACGTCCCAGGGCAGGGTCATTTCTGTCCCAACAGGCCTCTTACAAAACCAGGGTAAACGGGCGATTAATAAATGCATAGAGGACAACCCCGGCCAAGGCAGAGGCTGCTCCAGACCGGCTCCCGAGGGCTGCGGATCTTGGAGGAGCTTAGGTAATCTTTCCTTCCCGGCATAAGCTGTTCCATCTTAAAAAGATAAGCCAGCAAATCCAGAAAGACAGAAAAGAGAAGAGGTTGCCAGGGGTGGGAGGGAGGGGGCACAGGGGCTCAGTGCTGAATGGGGATGGAGTTTTTGTTGGAGAGGATGAGAAAGTTTGGGGTAGAGACCGACCGGCGCTGGCTATACCGCACACGAATGTGTCTCACGCCACCGAATTGCACACTGCCCCGGAGCTAACCTGGTAAATGTTACCTGGAATCTGTTTTACCACAATTGAGGCGAGCAAGCCGGCCGGGTCTCGGAGAGAAGGTTCTCCGGGGCGCCGCCGCCTCCTCCATGCTGCTCATGTGCATCTTCTTCGGAAGAAATCCTGTTTCTTCTCTGACATCTGAGGCCCCCTGTTCCGGACCTAGCTACCCTCGTGGGCGGCCACGAGGCCGGCCCAGCGTGGCTCCGCGTGGGACGGGGCCAGGCTGCCATGCGGGAGCGCGGGGACTGGGGGGCGCAGACAGCGGGGAGGGGGCGGCTCCGCGGGAGCCTGCTGGTGGGGGCTTGGAGCGGCTCCAGCACCCCCGGGGAAATCTGCCCACCCGAGCCGCTCGATGACAATGTGCCTCCCGCGCGAGCGCGGGGACCAGGCCGTGTCACGCGGAACACAAAGGGCACGGCCCAGGAAGTGATTTTAAACCCAATTGTTCCAATTTCTTTTGTTCCCCATCTTCAGGGGTGCCTGGGAGACCAGCCCGTACTGCTTCCAATAAAAAATCGGCAGTGAGGGCTGGGCACGGGATTTTGCAACGGGAGCCGCCTCCTGACGGCCCTCGCCTCATCATTACGCGGGGCTAGCTCGTGGTTTTTCATGCGCCCGGCGAAATCCCCACACAGATGTCTGCCGTTTCAAGGAAACGGCGGATTTGACAGTCCCTCTGTGCGGGCTGGCTGGGGTTGGGGGCCATCTCTCCTGACCGGCTTCTCTGGCAGCCGGGCGAGCAGGGGACACTTAATTGTGGAGCCCGATTGCTGGCAGGAAGCCCTGCCTCGTCCAGCGGGCAGCCAGCATGATAATGAGACAGTTTCTATGGAAATGAGCTTATAACTATTCATTTTCTCCCCATTCCCGACCCATCCACAAAGAGGTTTTCCAAAATGACCCCCATTTTCCTTCCCCCAACATGTCCTCACGCCACTGCCCGACCCGCTAATCAGCCCGAGGAGAAAGGAGGGAGGAAATGCTGTCCTTTGACAAGATGTGGGAAAGCACCTCCTTGTACTTGGTGTGGCTGTGACCGGCAAACAAAGAACCCTCCCCGGCTCCAGGGGCCAAGTTTCCAATAAACTTTCCCCTGACCACTTTCCAGCGTGCTTCTCTGTGTGTTTTCTGGGGAGGTCTGAAGCCGTCCTCTGCCATCTTTTGAGAAACTTTGAAAACCGTCTTTCTCTTCTGGAACATTCCTGGTGGGCCTGCCTCCTGCGGGGCCTCCCTCACCTGTCGGCGGCTCCCAGGGACCCCCGGTCTTTCGTGGGACAGAAAAGCACCGGGAGGTGACAGGGTGCCCCCTCCACATCGTCAGGGATGGGGGAGAAGCTTCCGCGAGCCAATCTCACCTCATTTTCTCCCTTTTAGGGTCTCGGGAAAAGAGAGGGAACACATCATCACGGGGAGAAGGAAAAAGAAAAGAAGGAAAGCTACAGACCCACGGGGAGGCTCGGCCGCCTCGTGGCTGTGTGGCCTCGGGCAGGGCACTTGACCTCTCTGAGACCCCACTATCCCATCCGGAAGTGCTGTGAGGGAAGTGACCTGGCCAGTTCCTGCCGGGCTCCTAGCAGAGTGTCTGCAGCAGATTTTGAGGCGGGCTGCACTGTGGGACCCAGACCTGAAGTCTCGCTCGATCACTCTCTACCTTCCCAGCCCACCCAGATGGCTAAGGGCAGGGCCTGCAGCCTCATCCCGGGGTCCCCAGGGCAGATCCCTACAGGACCCCCGGCCCCAGGGCTCACCGACGCCCGGCTACCTGCAGCCAGCGGCCTCTGTGCATCCCACGCTTGGCCGAGTGTGAGCTCTCCAGCCCGGGGTGCGCAGAGCTAGGAGATGCAAATACAGGACACCCAGCCAGTCCTCAGTTTCAGAGACACGGCGGGTGAATTTGGAGTGTAAGTTTGTGCTGCATGTGAGAGCCTTTCGCGCACCTGCTTGCCCTGGGCTGTGCCTGGGAGCCTGTTCCAGCAGACCGGGGCGGCGGGGGCTAACTTCCCGCACTTTGTAAAGAAAAATATTTAACAAACCCTTAAGCTCAGCCCCCCCCCCCCCCCCCCCCCCCCCCCCCCCCCCCGCAACAAAAGCTGGTTGTGCCTGTTACGATCAGATTGTGAAGTCCTAGCTTCCTCCAGGCCTCGGGAGAGGGGAAGGCGCCTTCTTAGCGTTTAAAGAAAATACCAGTTTTAAAATTTAACCGGCTCAGCAAAAACCCCAAAATATCAGTGGCTTAGGTATAGGTTTAAAAAAATGTTTTTTTTTTTTTAAATGCAAACACCGGGGCGCCTGGGTGGCTCAGTCAGTGAAGCGTCTGCCTTCGGCTCAGGTCATGATCCCGGGGTCCTGGGATCGAGCCCCGCATCGGGCTCCCTGCTCGGCGGGAAGCCTGCCTCTCCCTCTCCCGCTCCCCCTGCTTGTGTTCCCTCTCTCGCTGTGTCTCTGTCAAATAAATAAATAAAATCTTTAAAAAATAAAAAAACAAAAAATGCAAATGCCTCCCACTTAAATAATCATAGCACATTTTTGACAGAAAACAAGTTTTGAAGTCTGGTTCCCGTTTTTGGAAAGGAACGCCCATGAGGACAAGACCCACGTGTCCCTCCTGTGCCATCAGGGCACCTCCCAGGAGGCGGTGAGCGTGTTCTTGGCGCACTCGAGTGACACAGGAGTGTTTACTTTGCCAGGATTTGGGGACCCTGCCTGGCGGCGGCTGTTCACACAAACGGCCAAGTGTCGGTGGCAACGTCTGGGAGAATCACCACCTCACATCTCACGTGCTACGCACGTGAAATAACTTACATGTAGAATTACATAATTTATATTTCATCTATATACACACGTCAATACGTAAAAGGTAAACACAGTGGACCGAAAACATACAGCCCTTATCTCGGGGTGATGGGGCATGAGATTTTAATTTAAAAACTGGGTTTCCGTATTTTCTACAGTGAGCAAACGTTGTCTGTGTGACTACTTTTTATAATATATGCTGTAATTTATGTGCAAAGTTTAGGTGGGAAAGGAGTATCGGATGCTGAGGCTGACGGGCCTACCCGGGCTGGCTGAGCAGGAGGGCGCTGGGCCCCACGGGGGAGCCTGGGGAGTCCGGCAGCATCGCCATCTGGGTGTCCTCTGGGGGGCCCCCTCGTCCAGCCACCAGATCTGAGCCATGCACACACAGCCTGACCTTACGTATGTGCTGGCAGCCCCCCACCCCCACCCTGGCACGATCCAATCGGCCAACTTCTCAGGAGAAGTGTGTTCAGGCCATGCTCCCCAACCACGGGTCCTGCCACAACCCAGGAGCCCCCCCTTCCCTGCAGCCCCCCATTTTTCCTGACGGGGGGCCCCCCCCCCCCCCCCCCCCCCCCCCCAGCAACCGGATCTAGCAGAGTCTGTTTTTGATGTGGCATAGGGCTGCCAGATAAAACACAGGAAAGAACAAATAAAATACAATACAGTGAATACAATAAAACACACACCGTACTGGGGATGTACCTCCACTAAAGGATGACGTGGCGTCTATTAGAATTCCAGTTTAATGGGGGGTCCCCCATTTCCCCTCCCCGTGGGTCTGAACGTTTGCTTGGGCTCCGCCAGAGCCCAGTGACCTCCCTTCTGCACTTCTGGCCCTGTGAGCCGAGCAGGTGGCCAGGTGGGTGCTGAGCCCCTGTCCTGGGACCTCAGCCCGGGAAACCAGGTGGTAATGGCCTTGCCTCTGAGATCTGGGCTGTCCTCCTGCCCACCCCGTCACTGCCCAGAGACCCGCTCACCTACAGCCTCGTGTGAACTGCCCGGCGAACTGCCCAGCACTATGGACCCTGTCTCCTGGGTCCCTCTCCAGACTCTCTGAGAAGTAACAGCCCCCACCGAGGCAGTTGGAGGCTTCCCTCCGAGCTGACCCCACCCCTGCAGGCCCGGAGGAGGCACTTTGCACCTCTGCTTTCCACCCTGTGAGGACACCGCCCTGGCACCCAGGAGGGAGCAGGCCTGGGGCGCTGAAGGAGCCTGGGTGGCGGCGGGGGCGGGGTGGGGGTCCTGCCAATGGGCGGGAAGCACAGAGGCTCCTCTGACCGGGTCCAACCCTGCGGAGCTGAGAGAAATCTCCCGAAGCAGATCTCTTCCCCTGTTCCCTGATTCCTGTCGGCTAAAACCCCTCCCCAGAGAAAGCCTCCAAGCGTGCGGCCATGCCCTCACTGGAGGAGGGAGGCACCAGCAGACAAAATCCCTCCGAACCAGAAAAACATTCTGTGCCTCTTTTGGGGGGTATTGATTTGAGTGTGGGCCGATTCTTCTTTTTAATACTGGTCATCGACCTCATGAAACCCAGTCACAAACCCAGGAGCAACAGCTCCGTTTCCTCCCGCGGAGAGAGAGTTGCAAGGATTTGTGGCAGAAATCACCTCCCATTGCTTCCCTCCGAGAAGAGCTCCCCCGAAAGTCACCCCAAATCAGGTCAATCACAATGAATCTTGCACCCAGCCCCTATGCAAGGCGCCCGGGCTGCCGCGCGTGGCCTGGGCCCCGAGCAGCCGGCGGCCCCATCTGTTGCTGGGGCTGCCGGAGCTCCTCATTCTATCACGGCACAAGTAGGTTATCTGAATAAACAGAGAGGGAATCAACGAGATATATTAGCACTGCGGGATATTTGTCATCTCCTCTGTCTTTCCTTCTCCCAGAATATCGGTGATGAATTTGCAAATGGTCCTGGATTATGACAGAGTGTTTCTCTCTTCATTATTTATCCCTTCCCTGAGCACCTCGATTAGAGGCCACAGTGACAAACGCATGAATAAAAGGCAGAGACAATATTTTAGCGACGTGTTGTAAATCTCCTTCTACGCATTATTAATTTAAGGAAGTCCATTACACCGAACAGCTCTGAAGAGGAAGACGGGGTAAGGGAGGAATGGCTTCAGCACGTGAGGGTCAGAGGAAGGAAAAAAGCCAGCTCCGTCCCTGAGCCGAGGTCGGGCTGGGCGCTCACCAAACCCCCATAGCCTTCCCACCATGGAGGTTTTGTTAAAAATAAAAGGCGAAAGCTTTGTTCCCCCAAACTTGAGCATGCTTTGCAAAGTGGGCAGACGCGGCCTGCGGAGATGTCCGGTTTCAGGCAGTGCAGGCGAGGCCCCGCGGCCGAACCGGCTCTTCCCGGAGCAGCGGGCCGACGGCCACGGCCCGGCCCTGCGGCCTCGGCTTCTTTCCGTTTTAATTTTCTTTTGAAATGCTCCAAGAAAGGAGCTGCGGGTGCCTGGTCCCCCCACCTGCCGCGCTGGCCGGTGATCTGCCTCCCCCATCGCTGAGCCCGCGTGGGGTCCCGGCAGGGGTGGCAGCAGCCCTTGGACCCAGGGGGCCCTAGGGAAGGGGCAGGGGGCCAGGAGGTCAGGAAGAGGCCAGCAGCCGGACTCGGATGGGCTCCAACAGGGGGAAGGAGCAGAGTTTATCTGCACGGGATGAAGGGGCCGCTCCACGTAGACCCTCCCTCCCTTCACCCACAGCAACTCTTTTGTGGTGTATGTGGCTATTTTTAACTATGGAATTTGGGTTTCTTTTTTTGCTTAGGCTGATTTTCCAGCCGTTTCCATATGTGCTACTTACTCCCCGGCCCTGTGCCGCCGGCCTCACCTATGCTTGACACTCGGGGTCCTGATGTGAGGGGGTGATGGTGGCTTGGGGGGGTCGGCAGGGGAGGCGGGGTCCTAGCAGGAGCTCCGTGCCTCCTCAGCCACGGCGGACGCGGAGATCTTCCCGTGCGGGCAGGAGACGAGCCCCAGCAGTCAGCACAAGGCTGCAGCTGGTGTGCCCTCACTGGCGGCACTGAGAACCCGGGGACCCAGCTGAGGCCATGGGGGGGACAGAAGTGGCAGGGGAGGCAAAGCCCCTGCGAGCCACCTGAAGCTGGATGCCGGGACTGTGGGGTACGGGAGGCTCAGGCCCATCCTCACAAGGCCCCAGGCGGCATCCTTCTCCCTGAAGCTTTTAGCCCTTCTCGTACAATGAAAAGGCCTCGGTGGTGGCATAGACAGCTCTGTCCCCCCCTGAAACTGCTCCCCCCGCCCCCGGGAGAGTGCTCCGGCCTGTGGTGACAGCGCTCATCAGCCCATTTAGGGAGCCGGTGGTGGATCGCCGCAGCAGACCCTAATGACTCATCACAGGCGAGGGCCTGGCAGGTCCCCGTGACAGAGCGCAGCGGCTCAGGCGGGAAGGCGGCTGCAGACCCCAGTGGGGCATGGAGGCTCTAAAATCAGAAACTCATGGAGGAGCGCACAGATCAGGAGACTGGTCGCAGGAGCAGGAAACCCCAAGGTGGATTTGACTTTATGTTGTGTTCATCAGCCTAATGGCTTTGGAAGCTGTGACTCTCTCAAGGAAGTCTCCCCGGCAATGCATCAAATCAGAAGTTCCCGAGCGTGGATCTCCGCGTAGATGTGCACACATCCATTCGAATTTTTAAGAGTGAGGCGTGT
Source organism: Callorhinus ursinus (assembly GCF_003265705.2). Classification (NCBI taxonomy): domain Eukaryota; kingdom Metazoa; phylum Chordata; class Mammalia; order Carnivora; family Otariidae; genus Callorhinus; species Callorhinus ursinus. The sequence continues at coordinate 35,284,131 of NW_027397080.1, forward strand.
TATTAATATAATTGCCGGTTATTGAAACGGTACGTTTATGGAGGGCTCTGGAGAACCGTGCGTTCCCTGCTTCTCAATGGTGCGAGTTTGATATTCAGCTGGTGTTTACTTAGCATATGACTGTTAATCAGCGTAAATTAAATGTGTACTTGAAACCCCCACTTAAAGCCCTGCTAATTATTTTTTGATCCAAACAGGACTGCCTTTTCCGGAAGGGTGAACTAGGGCTCTGGGAACCCAATATCAGGGAAAGAAACTGTCGCCAGCGTTGAGGATTGGCCTCCAGAGACATGCCGTGGTTTTTCCTACAGCGAACCGTGGGTTGTGTCCACAGGAGCTATGCTCTGGTCCAGCCCGCTGACCGTCCCTCTATGAGCCTGCTGGTGGTCCAGGGCACCGCCTTGCATCCGGGAGAGCCGGCTGCCCATGGGGTGGGTGACAGCTGTGTGTTCTAGTCCACTGAACTCAGGCCATGTTCCCAGCACAGACAGGGAAGCCTCCACAAGGGCACATGCAGGCACACACAGGTGCACACACAGCTCACAACCCCCCAAATCACTGTGGGCCTCACCCAGGTCCCCACCCTGTTTCTGGCCCCACTCCCAACCCACGCTCCTAATTCCCTTCTGGACCCCTCGTCGCCCAGCCCACCCACGGCGTCCACCCTCCTCCGCGCTCCCCGCCCCACCCCCTGCTGTTGCCCAGGAGCACAGAGATGGGCAGGCTGGAAGAAAGGCTGCGAAGCACATCTGGTGGGGGGAAGAGAAGGTGGCATGGCAGACCCCACAGCAAAGGCCATCTCCCACTCAGAGAAAAGAGCAGCAGACGTGAGCACGAGCACTGCCCAGGAGCCAGGTCTGGTCTGGACTGGCCATCAGTCTCATGCCATCTGGTTAACTCCTCTGGCCTGGCATTTTCTGCATACATTCTGACTAAGGGCCCTTTAGAAACAGCCAAATGTTCCGGTGTTCTGGGGGCACTTTCTACTTGCTATCTTTTCACCCAGCACTCAGTTGAGGAGAGAGAGGGCACATAGGAAAAGGGCCTCAGAGGAAAAGAGCCTCTGGGCAAAGCCTTTATGGCCTGAGATGACCCATCCTGTTGAGACGATGAACAAGGCAGAGCACAGACAATGCCCGGCAGCTTAACGCACTCAGTACATCTCAGAGGATGAATGGATGGATGGATGGATGGATGGATGGATGGATGGATGG